>NC_061112.1:84589333-84648045 GCF_002878395.1 Capsicum annuum
AGTATGTCAGTTCAGGTTTGCATGATCGAGTATATAGTTGTTCAGTTATTTAGATATCAGTCATTTAGTTATACAGATTATTTTAGTACATGTTTATGCTTGATCTTGCATTCTAAGATATTACATGTTCATGTATTCATGCTCTGTTATCTCATGCGTTTTAGAAGGTCCTCATCTCATATACTAGTACATTCAAAGTATTGATCGCATACTTTTCTTTGCGGTATATTGTTTTATAATATTACTTTGAATGCTCAGATTCCCGACCATTCATAGACAGCTCAGCATTACTCAGTAGTAGTAGTGGTAAGTCCTCATCCATCGAGGACATGATTTGTTTATTTCAGTTATTTTAGTACTTTCTTATGTTCAGTCAGTCAGAGTTAGTTGGGGGTTTGTTCCATCAACTCCTCATGATATTTAGAGGCTTTCAAACAATAGGTTAGACAGTCAGTTAGTCATTTTAGTGTTTAATAGTTATTTCAGATACATAGTTTGGTTTCTAGTATATTATTAGATATTTCCGACATGCTTTGATACGAGTTCCAGTATTTAGTTTTGTAGTACCTTACCAATGAGTCTTCCCCTCATGTATTGTATTATTGTTTTACTCAGTGCTCATATCACATATCAGTTCATAGGTTATTTTATGGTTACTTATGATGGTAAACACAGTTGTCATGACTAGGGTGTAGCCTCGGGTCGTGACAATGTTGGAAGGATAAAGAAAGCCGGATCCAGGAATAGAAGGACATCAATTCATGATCCACGACATCCAAGTAAATCAATCACAATGAAAAAAAATGGAAGGAGAATCTCATTCGCAAAAGTCATGGAAAATCTGATCAATCATGATCAAGTAAAAGAATAAAAAGGTTACAAAAACATTTTGAAAGGAATCAATCTCTATCATACCAAAAGGAGCAATAGATCACACACATATTAGATATGGACATGAGTAAAAGTAGTGTATGGACTAATCTGATATGGACATATCATACAACTAAATTCCTCAATCATGGAATCAATTCAAATCCTTGATTGAGAAGAAATCTCTTGGATTTCCTTATGAAGTGTTGAAGTCAAAGACTACAAAGGAGGAATATTGAAGATGGACACAGGACATGCAACTTCAAAGAATAATATCAAATTGTCCCAATCTTAGTATCACAAGGCTTTGTAACTTTTAGTTTATAATTGTTATATAAAGAGTAGGATTTAGCCAACTTTGTAACATACACAAAAGTTGTGTCATAACACCTGAAGAACAAAATAAATCTTCAGAACTTGATTCTCACTATTGTACTAGAGCACAACATTGAACGATCTAAGGAATCATTAAAACCCAAGGGGACTAGAAGTAGGCACCACATTGGTCTTTCAAAGTAGGATAAATCTCGATGTCTTTAATTTATGTTTGATTACTTTTTAGCTTAATTGTTTTAAATATAATCTGTCTTGTGAAGAGTCAGTAGTCGACTCATAGAAAATATTCAATTAACCCACCCCCTTCTTGAATTTCAATTAGTATCAGAGCAGGTCTCACCAATAGTGTTGCTTAACCACAAGGGAGTAAAGATCAAATGGAAAATTATAAATCACCAGTGCTCTTCTCTAGGATGGACACTTCTCCACATGACCACTAGACTTTAATGGAAATAGATTCAAAATATTTGTCCAATCAAATGACTTCCAAGCATGGATTGTCATCAAGAAGGGTCCAAAGCCAATTCTGGGACGTAAAGAGAAGTCAAATGACAAAGAAAAAGAATCTAACAGTTCTAAAATAGAAGACCTTGAAAGCTTCTAGGTCACCAAATAACAACAAGAGGTAATTCAAACTAATGCACGTACTATAAGTCTAATTATTTGTGCAATGAGTGGAAAGAATATGACAAGATATCAACCTGCCAGACTGTAAAAGAGATCTGGGATAAATTGGAGAACCTATGAAGGAACCACCAAAGTCAAAAAGTCAAAGATCGCTACCCTGGTCAATAAATATAAGTTGTTCTTAATGGAAAAAAATGAGAACACTGAAATAATTTTTACCATATTTTCCAAGACAGTATACAAACAAAAATCACAAGGGGTAATCTATCCACACAACCAATAAGTCCAGAAGCTAGTCTGGAGTCTCCAAAAAATTTAGGAAACCAAGGCTGCCATTCTGGATGATGGAGATCTTCACAACATGACATACAATGAACTACAAGATAACCTCATTGCATATGAACACAATTATATACAGAGGTACCACAAAGAAGAGAAGAAGAAACCAGTAGTGTTCAATGTTGCTCCAATCGAACTAGTGGACATTCTGGAAGATGCTAATAGTGAAGGAATGGCTCTCATAAATCGTGGATTAAGGAAAACAATGATACAAAGACAACGAAGATCCTAAGGAGCCAAAAATATTTATTCCACTAGAAATAATGATCGTTGTTCTTACAGTGAAAGGCCTGGCCACTTTAAAAAAAACTTTCCTGAGTTAAGAAGAAGATCTTCCAGAAAAATCAAAACTTAGGAGCCTAGACTGATGAAGATAAAACCAAAGAAGAAGTAAAAGCCACCAATATGTGCTTTATAGCAATAGGTTAATCTACCTAGGTAAGAATACATGATTTTCACAACTATAATATTCTTGAATACAAGTTAAAATTTGATAACTTGCGAGCTTCAACAGGTTATAGATGAATATAACAAACTTGCTCATGAGAAAAAAACTTGAGAATCCCGATTTAACTGAAAACTTAAGGAAGAATAGAGAAGTCATCAAATAGAAATTGAACCATGTCGAATTAAAATTGACTTACTTTATGAAGAGCTTGATGATGTAAAAATAAAGCTAAAAAGTATTAGGAAAACTCCTAGTAAAAGTTTTGTGAGATCCAACTCTTTTCAAAACAAATCAAGTTCCTCATCAGAAAGATTTAAATTAGCTAAGATCTTATTTTCTTCTCGAGGACCTATCTATTTGATATATGGACAAAGAGGGCACAAATCATACAACTGTAGGAATAAGACAAAAAGTGTGTGGGTTTGGAGGCCCAAAGAAAGCACATCTAACTCACAACAACCCAAGACCACTTTAGTACCTACCTAAAATTGATCTGCTTGTGTTGCAGAAATAGGTCTGCAAGAGCTATAAGAAAGGAATGTGGGTCATTGATAGGGGATGTTCCAGACACAAGATGAGAAATAGATAAAATATTTCCACTCTAGAGAAAATATATGGGGGATCAATAAGGTTGCTAGAGGCAACGTCATAAGAGTTGGCTCAGTAAAACACAGCTCATCATGAAAATTCACGAAAGTACATCTAGTAGACGGCCTCAAACATAATTTTCTCAGCATCAACAAGCTCTGTGATGCCTGATTTGGAGTACTCTTCAAAGCCAAATATTGCTCAATCAAACACGACAAAAGAGATATCTCTCTCATCGATAAATGCATTGACAACATTTATGTTTTGAATAGTTCTAATTTTACTAGCTTAACTTGCCTCACTATGGAAGCCAATGATACTTGGTTGTTGCACAGAAATCTCGAGCATACTAGTATGCATATCATTGAGAAGTTGTTCAGACTCAAATTGGTTAAAGGTCTACCAAAACTCAAGTTTGAAAAGAATTACATCTGTGATGCCTGCCAATTGGTTAAGAAGACCCACACATTATTCAAAGTCAAAGACATTATATCCATTACCAAACCTCTTGAAACAATCCATATGGATCTATTTGGCCATACTAAAGCCGCAAACATTGATAGAAGAGATATGTTTTTGTCTTAGTTAATGATTAATCATGTTTTACTTGGGTAATATTCCTTGCTCATAAACTTGAGGCTTTCATAAATTTTGAGATTTTTGGTTAAAAGCTATAGAAAGAAGCCTAACATCAGTTATTTCCATCATTTTGGCTACAAATATTTTATTCACAACAATGGTATGATTAGCTTGGGAAAATTTGATCAATGAAGTGAGAAAGGTATTTTTCCTGGGTACTCTCCCATCATTCGTGCCTATAGGGCCTTTAATAAAATAACTATGTGTTAAGGAATCTATGTATATTGTATTTGACGAATCTAATCACTTATCTACGAGTTTAAGTGTCGATACAGAATAGGTGGGTAATCTACCACTAGAAGAAAGTAACAACATAATCTTTAAGCCATCACAAGACAAGTCGACTAAACCGTCCCAAGAGTCGAATCCTTAAGCAGAAACAGGAAAGCCAAGTTTTCCAAAAGAATAGATGCATGATGCTAGTCATCCAAATGAACTCATCATTAGAAATCTAAAGGATAGAGTGCAAACAAGTGCATCATTAAGGAGACAAGCAGGTGCCGCCCTTATTTCTCAAATTAAACCCAAGAAAATCGATAAGGCTCTCAAAGATAAATTATGGGTTGAAGCTATGAAGGAAGAGCTGGACCATTTTGAACGAAATCAAGTTTGGACTCTAGTTGAGAGATGAAGAAACTGCTTAATAATTGGAACCAGATAATTCTACAGAAATAAATTAAATGAAGAAGGTAAAGTTATCAAAAATAAAGCCAGACTTGTAGCTCAAGGCTACTCCCAGCAGGAAGGAATTGATTATGACGAGACCTTTTCCCCATTACAAGGTTAGAGTCAATACAAATTTTATTAGCTTTTGCAGCGTTCAAATATCTTAAGTTATATCAAATGGACATAAAAAGTGCTTTCATAAATGGCTTTATTCATGAAGAATTTTTTGTAAAACAACCCCTTGGATTTGAAAATCTATCATATCCAAATAATGTTTTCAATTTATCAAGAGCACTATATGGCCTCAAACAAGCTCTAAAGGCTTGGTATGAGAGATTGAGTACTTTTTTACTAAATAACAATTTTCGAAGAGGTAAAATTGATACAACTCTGTTCATATAAAAGCTTTATTCAAATCTTCTCATTGTGCAAATATATGTTCATGATCTCATTTTTGGTAGCTCTAACATCTCTATGTGCGAGAATTTTGCTAATTTGATAAAGGAGAATTCAAAATCAATCTCATAGGTGAATTCACATTCTTTTTGGGATTACAAATCAGACAAACTCCCAAAGGGACTTTCATCTGTCAAGCCAAGTACACGAAAAAACTCAACAAAAAGTTTGGTATGGAAAAAGGAAAAGCCTATGGAACACTAATAAGCCCATCCAATAGCATTGATTCAGACTTGTCTGGAAAAGACATTAATGAAAAGATATATTGGGGGATGATTGGATTTCTACTCTACTTGACTGCAAGTCAACCAGACATTATGTTCAGTGTGCTTAAATGTGATAGATTCTAGTTGACTCCCAAGGAGTCTCATATCTCTGCCACCAAATGAGTCATCCAATATCTAATAGGAACTTAAGACTTTGGACAATGGTATCCCTTCTCCTCACATTCTGATTTAATTTGTTATTAGCTGCTAATTTTATAGGAGATAAAAATGATTGAAAGAGCACTAGTAGAACATGCCAAATTCTTGGTGATTTCCTTATCTCATGGCATAGCAAGAAGAAAACTTCAATTGCTCTTTCAACCACTGAAGCTAAATGCATAGCCATCAAAAGTTTTGGTACTCAAATCTTATGGATTATACATCAGCTTCTTGACTTTGACTTATCTATTGAATCTATTCCTATTATGTTTGATATCACCAATTTTATTGGCTTATCTAAGTATACTATGCATTATTCTAGGCCTAAACATATTGATATTAAGCATCATTTTATTCGAGATCATGTAGAGAATGGTGATTTTACTTTAAAATTTGTTGACTCCAAATATCGACTAGCAGATATTTTTACAAAACCCTAGAATGAAGAAAGATTTTGTTCCCTTAGAAAATGTCTTGGTATTCTTAGCATTAAGTATTTTTAAGCCTTATTTTGGATACTAATTTGCCATGATTTTTTTAAATAAGAAATATGCATAAATCCCTCACATAATTTATGACCTAACGTTAACTTTGATGACTTTTATTCAAAAGGGGGTCCTGTCCCCTCTTCAAATTATTGGTTGTAAAATGATTTCACCTTTTTTACTCGTTGTATCTCAATGTGTGGATATCTTTGTTTGTATGTTAGTTGTGTGTTGTTTCTTTTTAATTATGTCAAAGAGGGAGAAAGTAGGAACATTAAAGTTGCCTACCAGTAAGGGGGAACAGAGTAAGTCAACTAATACTTATACAAGTCAGGAGGAGCAAGTTGAAAGACAAGGAAGTCAGCTAATGTTTACTCTTGTTTGTCATTATCAAAAAGGGGGAGATTTTTAGACTCCTCAGTCTACGTTTTCATAATGACAAACTAACAAGTGTATCTTTATAGGATTTTGAAGACTGCTAATGTTGGAAAGATAAAAGAAGTCAGCTCCAAGAATGGAAAGACATCAGGAATGGAAGACAATTAATTCACAATCCACGTTATCCAAGTAAATCAATCATAATGAAAACAGATGGAAGGAGAATCTCAGCCCCAAAAGTCACGAAATATTAGATCAATCATGATCAATTAAAATAATAAAAATGTCACAAACATATTTGGAAAGGCATCAAAATCTACAAGACCAAAAGGAATAATAGATTGCGAACATATCTAATATGGATGTGAGTAAAAGTCGTATATGGACATATCATATGGTTACATTCCTTATTAAAGGAATCAATTTAAATTCTTGATTGAGAAGAAATCTCTTGGGTTTCCTTATGAAGTATAGTAGCCGAATACTATAAAAGAGAAAGATTGAAGATGGACATGGGCCACACAACTTCAAAGAAGAATATCAAAGTCTCTCAATCTTAGTATCATAAGGCTTTGTAACTTTTAGCTTACAATTGTTATATAAAGAGTAGGATCGAGTTAACTTTGTAACATCAATTGAAGTTGTGTCATGAGATCTAAAGAAACAAGTCTTCATAACTTATTTCTCACTATTGTACTCGAGCTTCACATTGAATGATCTATGAAAACATTGAAACCCAAGGGGACTAGAATTTGGAACAACATTGGTGTTCTGAATGAGGATAAATCTCAATTTCTTTACTTTATGTTTGATTACTCATTTGTTTAATTGTCTTAAATTTAATCTGTCTTGGGAAGTATACTGATCTGAAGGCGAGTTGACTGTGAAGAGTCAGTAGTCGACTATCAAAAAATATTTAATTCACCCCCTCTTAAATTTCATGTGCAGGGCTAGAGATTGCAGCAAAAGCCTAAAAAAATTTTCTAGTGTCAAGCCCCATGACTGATCTAACGAGTCATTATCACTCCTCACACCTCGTTATCATAGTCTTAGGTAGATGGAGCTCTATTCACTCTCATGTAATAGGTCTTTAGAGTCATGACAACTCTCAAAATGAGTCACTATTAGTAATAATGACTCATCACATAGAGTCATTATAACTAGAGACCAAGGTAAGTTTTCAGTCATAATGGGGGGAGTCAATGATTCTTTGTTAGTCACAAGTCATTATAATGACTCATTACTAGGCTTGATATCATGGTGCTAGAGGGTTGACCCAGTCTTAAGAACTTTGATTAGAATGGAAAAATAAATCCACATGATTGAATTTCCATTTGAAAACCGACGTGACTCCCTCAATTCCCAATAACAACTCCTTAAAATCCTCGTATACACTCAAAATTCATCCTTTAATCATAAAATTATCAAAGTTGATTAAATCTCCCAAATTAAAGATTCTAAAAAACTAGGGCAATTAATCTCTAAGGCATATTTTTTTCAAGGAATTCAAGAAACTAAATCAAGTAAGTTTGTTCTTTAACATATTAATATCACAAGTTGGTACTTTTTGTGGAGAACAATTCCTTAAATTCAATGATTAAATTAGGTTCATAAATAAAATATTGACCCTATTCTTTAGAAACATGCAGTAAAATTTATAAAAAGGGGAGTACACTAAATTTTGTGCTTAATATTATTTGTGGGGATGATTTAAGAGTTGATAAACTTGTTTAAACCATGGGGAAGTATGAGTACCTATTGGCAATGTAAGAGTATAGACCAACTCCTTTAAACATATATATTATCGTAGATACAAGAATTATAATGACTCATCAGGTCACCTAACAAGTCGTTATATGACTCGTAACAACTGGTATCATAGGTATAAAAGGAGTGTAAGTTCTATCAACATAACGACTTATTCCATAAGTTGTTATCACACTATACAAGTCATGGTAAGGAGTTGTGATCACTGGAAAGCAACAAGAACCAAGGAATACTTACTGGTCAGGTAACGAGTATTGGTGGCGAGTCATTGTCTAACATAATGATTCATTAGGAGGACCCATTATTTGACCAGTTAATAATTGTACATAGACCTTTTACCTTATGAGTCTTATAACGACACGTTACCAGAGGTAATGAGCTGTACACTAACTCATAAAGTACCCAAACACTGCAACACTTATGATATTTTTCTTGTTTTTCATTTATTCCTTAGGATGTAATAATTTTTATGTTTCTTTTAGGTACCAATAGAACCAAAAAATGATGGCACCAAGATGTAAACTCCTAGGAAGCTGGCCCCCACCTCTACTCATCATCTTAGAATGAACCCACTAATAATAAAGAATCAAGTAGGCCAGTGGATGAATATACTATTGGAGGAGTAGTGAAGCCAAGGGAGAAATCACCGAGACATGCTAAAGCTGCTTCAGAGGAGGACACACCACCTTGGTCCAAGCCAAGAATGAAAAATCCTATCCAAGAACCACCACACTCATCGTCCTACCCTACTAGTCTAAAGAGGTTGGTGAATATGATGAAGATGATGAGTCTATTCCTAATGAGAAAAATAAGTAGAAATATAATGAGTCAAAGAATAAGGGGTCTAAAAAGAAAGATGAGAGTGAGTGTAGGTCAAGTGACACCCTTATAGAGATAGCACCTCCCCCTCTACTTGTTGTACCACTACTGATAGATTCTTCCCCAATGAACATCATTAAATGATGAGGGTACCTCGAGATATAGGACTTTTACATTAAAGACAGTGCCCTCAGTCCATCCAAAAGAAAACCAAAGAGAGGGATTAATTTAGAGCAAAATTTTAGAACTATAGGCAAGTCTAAGAAGCCTAAATTCAATTCCTGGTTCAAACAGTACCACTTTGAGTAGATTAGCACGGATCCTAGATAGTACAGCCCTAGATTAGTATGAAGTTCTATGAAGAATATCTGATGGATCTTAAGAGGTCGTATCCACAAGGGCATTCATTGAAGAGTGGTGAACCCTTGGTCACATTGATGATTAAAGGAGTTTGGGTAAACATCTCTATGTAGACCATTTCCAAATTTTTACATAGGCCATAGTTTCAGTTATCAGCCAACATAACTGAGATTGACTACCGTATGGAAGAGATACAAAATATAAAAGTAAAGTAGATATATTCATAGGAAAAGATTTATTACTTTTAGTGGATGGCCAAAATTATTACTAAAGATCAAGATAAGGTTCCTTGGGTGGCTAGAGGTGTTGGCTCTTCATCCTAGATTAGAAGGTTAGTTTGAGCTTTATGGTGAAGGCTTTGTCGATGCTTGTGTGTCATAGGTTGAGTGAAAATACAAGGATAATGTATTCATTCTGGACCAATTACACTTAATTATGGGCATTATAGAGGGCTAAGAGTTTGATGTAGCCAAGTGGATAGCAAGAAAGATCTATAATTGGGCGGTGAGCATTGACACAGTACTAATATTCTCGTTCTTTCAAATATAAATATGTTTTGGTGAGGGAGTGATAGATATTCCAAGAGCTGATCAATTTATTCATCCACACAGTACTACAAATTTAAGCCTAATTTGAGATATTGCTAACTCCATCTCCAAGGTACCTAAGGTGGGGGCCACTTAATTATGTGAGGCATTCCAGGCTAAAGGGCATAAGATTGATATGTTGGGGTTTAGTGATATTTTTTAAACCCCTACTAAAACTGCCCAGTCCTAGCCTCATCTTAAATACAACAGGAACCTCCTAGACTCTGATCCCACCTCCTACAGTAAAATCGTTCACATCTAGAACAGCCCCGGTTGGCCTTGATTTAGTCCAACAAGAATTCTTTACTGAGGTGATAAAAAGGTTGGACACAGTTTAAAAGAAAGTTAAGAAAATAGAAGAAGCAGTCCGGCCATGGGTGAAGAAACATATCCATATCGATATATAAGGCATGTAGACCCGGGTTTAATGGGTTTGAGAGGGTGATCATCTAGAAGTAGGTAGATATTCAGTCCCTAAATTGGTAGGGATACATGAGGAGTTGTCCATACTCTGGGCTTTTATTGGGTATAGTATGCTAGACCTTTCTCCTCGGTGCTAATTATTAAAGAGATTATTAAGGAAAGGGTGTTTGATATATAGAAAGTTAGTAGTTTGAACACTGTTGCTAGTGATAATAATGATGATAGGCTGAGAAATAGGAATAATAGAAGTAATAGGAGTGAGAAGAGAGAGGTTGAGGCTACCAAGGCAGCTAGTATTCAGGATAAGTAGCATAGTCAGACGAAGGTTCATAAGATGGCAATGGGAGATGGTAGCTCTTAAGTTGCTGATGATATGACCATAGATACAATTAAGTTGATTGGGAGCACTGCTCCCAACTCACATGTACCATTGAGCACATCATCCACCGCTAGTGCCATTGTTAATATGAGTATCTCGGACATTACCCATACCACGCTGATGAGAGTGGTACCCATTATGAGGCCCCCCACACTAACACTACATGATTTGGCACTTTCAGTGACCAGGTATGTCTTCGCCCCTTGTTTTTACATTATATCTGCATTGGGATAGAGAATAATTTCTTAGTTAGGGTGGGTTTGTACCATGCCGCTGTGGGTTTTTGTTGGAGTGCTTCTTTTTCTTTCGATCATAGTATGGTTGTAGAACTGACATGTCTAGAATAAAATTATTTAGTACTGTGTTTTATATTTTGTGTTGTGTTTTTTGTGTCATTTTGTGTTTTTGCTTAACTAGGAAAAGTAAGTACCTAAGGTAGTTGATATGTTCTATCTAATTGCACTTTAACTGAGATACCCCTCCAAAATTATTTTAAAAATGTGTGATAGAGATATGTGTAGCCATTGTGAAACTCGTTATGGAAATAGAATTAGGAACATGACAATCATAGCCAACAATTTCATGAACCTATTAGGTAGTAGCTTGTGATGTAACCCTATACTTTGTGTGTGAGATACTAATTTGTTCCCTTTGTGAGTTGAATAAAGAACTTGCCCATTTAATCATCCTTAGGTTGTAGGACTGTAACACCCCGTGTTGTCAGGCTAGAATTTGAACTATCATTCCTACTAGTGTAAACTCTAATCTCGTGATTTGATTTTTAATACAAGTGTCATGATCATTATCCTAGTGTGTGAAGTGGGATCGAGGTGAAAAATGTTTGTAAGAATCACTTAAAGTAGAGTTGAGCTAAGAGCCTTTGATTCACCTAAATTTTGGTATTCAATTCTATAAGAGTCAAATTTGAACGTGTATAAATTTTTATTTATGTGGAATTTTTCAGAGCAAGACACACCAAAACATAGATAATTGAATTATCTTTCCAACTATATCGATTTTGCCTTAATCCGATACCCGATCAAAAGTTATGACTATTTTACTTAGTTGTTATGATCATGTTAAGCATTGTCAGTTGTTATGTTTAGGTGAACTTCAGTCAGTACCAGTGTCAGTTTAGTTTAGAGTAGGATTTGGCACCAAGTGAACCCAGGGATGGGGGCTCACCTATCAGTAGAAGGTGTGACATTTAGTAGCAGTCCTTGAGTTTTAGAACTACACAGCCATCGTATGTTTGAGATGGCTTCCTGCCAATTGAGGTTTGACTCATTTCTCATTAGGGTACCTATAAATAGAGGGCGACTCCCTAGTCCTTTGGGATACCAGTTTAGTGGATCCACATAGCCAGTGTTAGTATATGTGGCCTGGTATTGACACCCCTCCAACCGCCGTTATAGATTACACCTTGATTTGCTCATATTGGGGCATGTCAGTTACATGATACCCCCCACAATTTCTGTCTAGTTATTCAGACTAAATATATTTCTGTTTTACAAGATGTGTATTCAGATATCAGTTAGTTAGTATGTGGTTATCAGCTAATCTGTATACAGATACCAAGTAATCAATTTTCACTAAATCAATATCCAGATGTCAGTTACTCAGCATTCAGTATTTAGATATCAGTTAGTTGGTATTCATATATCAACTACTTAGTATACGGACATTAGTTATCCATTTACTTAGATTTCTGTCGTTCAGTCACACATGCATCAACCATTAAGTTAATCTTACTTAGTACATGTAATGTTTGGATTGTATGCTTATTCAGTAATGCTCAGTAAATTTGTATATTTAGATCCTTGAGTTTTGTCAGTTTCCACCACATAGTTTCTAACCCAGTATTTATACATCATCCTCAGTACAGTTTTTACAACATATTCAGTCTTTCTAGAGATTTACATACAAAATTCATGTTTCTACTGCTTTCTAGCTTATAGAATTGTCTTCACCTTATGATTTATAAATTTTACTGTGATTTACAGTTCTCACGCACAGCCATGTTGTAAATGTATGTTTCAATAAATAACTTATATTCTCAATTTTAAAGTATGTGTTCAATATTGCAATGATTTAGTGCTTGTCTCTATACACTCAGTACATTACAAAGTACTTATCCACATTTACGTCTATGTGCTATATTGTCTTGTAATGTAGGTACCAGTTATAGCCTACACATCATAATCAGACAGTTTATAATTTCCAGCCAACAGGTGAAGAGTTCTCTTGTTTTACGGACTCCAGTTAGTTGTCGTTCATTCTTATCTTATTACTATTCATATGTATTTATTAGTGGTGGTTGGAGGTATGTATAAGCTATTTATATTCAATATAGTAGAGGCTTCATAGATAGTCAGTAAGTGTCATTACATGTAACAAAAGTTTCTTTCTTTAATTTAATCATGATGTAAACTTTATCAGTATTATCGATATTCAGATTTTGATGTTAGGTGTATTTATGCATTCTAGTGTTACTATTATACCATATATAACCTTGTTTTAAGGATGATTCTTATTCTATATGTGTTTATAATGATATAAATGAGCATTTGTGTGTCCAGTTAAGTTTTTGCAATGTTTAATGGTGTTTTCACATGAGTTTTCATTCAATTTGAGCATTTAGAGTTCAACCGAGAAAACTAGTGTTACTAGCTTGAGCTAGGTGTTTGTCTAGTCTATCGTATTGGGTTCTAATGTTTTTTAATGAGTTCCTAAGATTTTTTATTGTGTATTAATATGTGAAACAATTTGCTTACAATGTTCAACAGACAATTGGATCAAGCCAAGGGTCAAAACAATGAGTTAAAGATCAAAGTGAAATTTGCCTATGCAGAGCTCATGTTTTTGATTCACACTCTTGGATGTTGTGTTGTTTTGAGCTTTAAATTGTTGTGTTTCATTCTAAAGGATGCTTGTTTAATTGATTATGATAATATATGAAGGATATACAAGCTTCAAACCAAGTAAAAACAACTCAAAAATGCTCGAAAATGCCACGGAAGCACAAAACACAAGCTGGATGCAATTTGGACCCCTAAAATGTTTTGGTCATGTGTGGGATGTATTATTGTCCAATGGGAGAGTGATTCACACTATTTGATTCATAAGTGGACCAAAATAGTAAAACACCATGTCGAGGTGTTGAGTCAATTCGCAATTGTCAAAAAATAGTATCTTAATACGATAACACTGCTTTGCGGTGAGCACCAAAATTGGGAAAAGAGTGCATAGTTATGGCATTTGGTGCCCAGTGATGGAATTTGACACTATAAAGAAATGATTTGAGGACAAAAATAGGATAATTTTGCCTTACTGAACAAGAACAACGTGGAAACCAAATCCAAGTGGGGTTATGACTTGTATACTATAAATATAACATCTTAAAACATGTTTTAGACATCTTGGAACCCCTATATCGCTTGGAACATCATTGGAGGCTACCATAACTTTTTATTAGGTTTTTATTTCTTTAATTTAGATTTATTTATCTTTTTAATCATTCATATAATTATTTGGATATTGATTATGACTATGAGTGTGTAAAAACCCTCTTTCCTGGGTTAAAGCCAAGAACATGAGTACTATTGTTTTGAATTAAGTTCGTTTGATTGGCTTATCATTATTGGTTATTTGTTTATTCTACTTATAACAATTTTAATGATTCAAAACCCTTAGAATACATCAATTATCTACCTTTTGATCTCGAGAAAGGGAATAGGGAGATAGAACATGGGAATAAACAATGTATAGTTTGTATTTCTTTATGAAATAAGGAATTCAAATTAGTATCTCGGACGGGGATGTACTTAGATGCCTTACTTGATTAAAATGCAGGATGATGCCTAAATAACTTAAGAGGGCCATTACATCTCCACTCAATGATGTAGTTGTAAGGTTCAACTTTGGTAAAAGATTAGAGGTATGGAAACCATAATCATACAACTAACCCAATGAATTAATAACTAAGATAAGCAAGTTAACGAATGAAGTTCAATAACATAGTATGATTGTTTAAAAGTTCTTTAACCTATGGGTTGTCTTCGATTGATTGTTTCAAGATCTTTACGTACATATTGTTTACTTTTCTTGAGTTATAAATTATAAACTCTCTTTTCGGTTACGCTTGCATCAACTAAATCAAAATTGTGAACTAAAGTAGAATTGATATTGAATCAAGTCTCAGTGGGATTGATACTTGGATTCTTGAAGGCCACTTTACTACTTGATAAGACCACATACACTTGCGTGTATGCTTGGGCTCTATCAAAATTCCTTATGATCATGTTTCCACTCAAAAAATTTAGTTTTTATAAAATTTAATTCAGATGCTTAAGTATCATACCGGTTTATGGGTTAGCTTAGGATCACTTGTAATTCTAAGAACCATTTTATAATGGGGGCTATCCCAAGTTGTGACATAGCTTGGTATCAGAGAATAAAGTTCAAGTGTCCTAGGGTGCCTATGAAGTCGTGTCTAATCGAGTTTTGCAAAATGGTATAGAGAGGTCTGTAGTTTTCTTCAAAAGGTTATAGGGTATTTAAGAAATATTTCCCTTCTTTCATATCTCATATCATTCTGTAGAAAAGGTCTCTAAGAAACTTATATAGATTCTTATTATGCTCTATTTATGTTAAATCTGCCTTATTTTCAAGGTTACAAAAATATTGAAGCTCAAATTCCTACAGATAGAGACTTCACAGAAAGTCCCCACAGATAGTTATAAAATTGCATGTTGGCTCAAAAAGCTTCCCATCAGTTCCCTTATATTCGAAACTTTAAAAGTGTTTGTTCTTATTCATGAAAAATTGTGCATTGAGAAAAAGTCATATGTGCTCTTAGATCCTTTCTTAAAATCTTATAACAACATATAATCTAGAGTTAGAAGTATGAACCCAGAAGTTTACCAGCAATAAAGTGGGGATAGTGTGTGTTTAGATTTAGTAGACCTTGTACCCGTGGGTCTAGTTGTATGAAAGGTAAATCAGTAGGCTTGAAATAGTGTATGCAATAATTTAAGTTGTTGATTCAAAATTAAGTATGATGGTGTAGGTGTAATTTAGAGATACACGCAAGGTGATATGGGATTGTAGTATTTCTAAGTTTTTAAAGTGTGTGCGCTTAGATAGTACCCTTGAGTTGATAAGTATGAACGAGGCTAGTAATGTAGCATGTTATGTTCTTACTAGCTAAGTTATGGGCTATAGGCTATTGATGCTGGATGTTCAGGTGTGGTGGTAATTCTAATAGTTTAGGGAAAAATATATGTTTAAATATATGATATTTGTATGCTATGAAAAGAAGTTAGTATGGTTCATTAAAAGATTAGTAACATCCATGTTAAGTGTTAGAATCTAAGTTTTATTCTTGGAGGATTGAGCTAATATAAAGAAGAGTTGAAATTCTAGTACTCTTGAAGATTTTAAGTCAGCAAGTGTTTAAATTATTATGTGATCACTATTGGGGCTATAAAAAGTTAAGAGTTATATCTCATAAGGAAGTACTAGCAGTGGGTTTTACACATTTAGGTATAGTCTTTCAAGATGAGTTTCTTGTTTGTGTGTATTGTTAGGTTTTAGACACTAGAGTAATATAGTTACAGTTTAGTTTAGAGTTTATTAAAGGGGTCTATAAACTTAGAATGATGTCTTAAATAAAAGGGGAATGATAGAACTAGGAACCAATTTAGGCTCTCATATTCTAGTAGTGGTGCCAGTATGATGTAGAACGGCAGTAAGGGAGGATGATGCCCAACCCATTCTCATTTTAGTTAAAAGTTTTATACTTCAATCATTACAATATCTACACATGCCTTACATGTCATCTCCATGATCATGGTTCATGTTCATGCACATTATAGAGAATCATGTATGCTCTGAGTTCCTAGTATGAGGAGTTTAAGTTCACTCAGTAGTACGAATCATATTCCATGAATTTATGAACTCAAAACTCAGGTCATGCAGCTTGTCACTCATGTACTCATGCTTTACAAAATGTTTGGTTCTAGGTACTCATGGTACACCCCTAATGACTAGAGAAATTCGAATTATGGCATGGATGCCCTCATTTTTTATCTTTTTGATGAATTAATGTCATTTTTACACTATTCCTCAGGCCTCGGTTCAGTGTCAAAGTTAAGCATAGTATTCTTTCATGCTTCAGGATCTCATGTATTAACCTTTCAGTGACCTCTTCTTATGAAATAATAGTGGTGATGAACAATTGTTTAGATGGGAGGGAGTAAATATTCCATATTGAGAAAATACTGTCGTATGCTTATTTTGTATAAAGCTATTAGTTTGAAGAAATATTGAGGTAGGGCTTTTGATATACGTCATGGTTAGTAGAAATTTTGTGTGTGTTTTTTTAAAAATAGTGCAAGAAAGTTATTATTGACAAGAGGTGTTAGAGAATGTGGTAAAATTTCAAAGTGGGTTGGTGAACCAAAAGTTTATATGTCGGTATAATGATAGGCTTAAATGTTATGTCAGTATATAAGTTGGTGGGTGCATCGTGTGCTAGTAAATTTTTGCTAAGAGGTAGAATTTAGTTGTTGATGTGGTAAGAGGAATTATTCTTAAGATGAAAGATGTGAAACACACATAGAGTATTGAATTCATGGTTTATACTAGTATTATGGTTTTGTGTGTTGTACCTTCTGATTTCAAGTAAGGCTTGAACATGGCAAGAGTATGTAATTCAACTCAAACTTTGGCTAGATTAATTATATGTACTCATGTAAGGATTATAAGTTTAATCAAATGAGTATACTATTCAAAAGAAAAAGTATAATTGAGGGAGTATTTGAGAAGTGTGCCTAAGCTTGAAAGTTAGAAGTTGCATTGCCTAAGGCAAGGTGATTCTTTCCTAGCTTATGTTTCATAGGACTATGTTCCATGTTATAGATTTATAGCCATATTATGATTCCTTACTCATATATTTTATTCAGATTATGCCCAAGATTCTTTGCTCCCAAATGTTATTAGAACTTCATAGACAGAGTGTTGAAGAAATTCTCCAGTTGTGTATAAGCATTCTGTATGATTTAATCCTATGGTTTTCCATCTTTCCAGCTGGTTTTACTATTCAAAGTTTCATGAATATGGCTATTCCATGAGGTATTTCCTTTGCATACATGTAAGTTGCAAATTCAGTTCAATCCAAGTATCATATTTCAGATTCAGCTATTTAGTCATGACTCATTACATAAGTGTTCAGTTCATGCTCTTTATTTTCCAAGTATATTATCTCAGTCTTACTAGTATTCAAGCTCAGATACTGTAATATCCTTTGTATGACCTTAGTCCTATTATCTCATGAATCGTGCTTACATAATGAACTTGGTGATGCCATGAAGCCTTTTTCTTTTGATTCATATACTTGTTTTGTTAAGGAACAATTCCTAATGATAAGTTATGTACTTTATTCCATCCTCATTAACTCTTAGGACTTTATTGTATAATTTATCACTTTTCATTTCATATCGTGAACATTCAAGTAATTTCTAAACTCTCAGCACGAATCAGCTCCATATAGTAAAATAGTAAATTCAGCTCAGAAATCAGTTTCATGATGAAAGTTCTAATGTTTCAGCTCATCTATATCCTTAATTACAATACATGTAATTTTTACATTATTGCATACTTCTAGGACTTCAAAAGGTTCAGATCTATTATTTGATGATGAATGATTCTAAGGGGGAGATAATGTAACATCCTGCATTTTTACTGTAGGCTTGGAACCATCATTTCTAAGTGTGTAAACTCTAATTCGATGATTTTATTTTTAATACATATGTCATTATCATTATCCTAGGGTGTGAAGTGATAGCAAGGTGAAAATATTTCATAGGAATCACTTAGAGGTAAGTTGAGCTAAGAGCCTTTGATTCAGCCAAATTTTGGTATTCAATTCTACAAGGGTCAACTTTGAATATGCATAAATTTTTATTTATATGGAATTTTTCATCTCAATACCAGCCAAAAGATAGATAATTAAATTATCTTTCCAACGGTACCAATGTTATCTTAATCTGATACCCGACCAAAAAGTTATGACCATTTTCATAAGAAAAGTAAGGGCTCGCTATAGGCCCCACCGCGATGGCTATCCCCTCAGACTAGGACGAGGGATACTCCTACGAAATAGGGGGATCTCCACGGGGAAATATTCCCCCACTTTTTAGCTTTCTATGGGAGAAGGGGTAATTTGGTCCTTTCCCCTCAAACCAAAATGTCCAAAGCACAGTTTATAACAATAAAAAGGACAATATGTGTGCATCTTCCTCAAAATAACTCACCTAGAAGCCCTCCTCATTCCAAAGAACAATAAATCAAGCTTTTTCTCTCAAGAACACAAGGATTCAAGATTCAATTTCAAGATTTCTTCATGAACCCATTCAATTAAGGTATGTGGGTATTCATCGATGGGTCACTTTCACCCATTGAGTCCAAAAACCCTATTTTTTACTTACAAGTATAAATCTTATCCTACTTTATGAAACTAATCCAAGAATTTCATGCTAAATTGGATAAAAGTTATGTCTACAAGTGCTTCAAAGTGCATTACGCTGACTTAGGTTATGAATTGCAAGTTTCTATGTCATAGTTCATTGATTTCATTTTAAATCCCCAAATTACAAATTGAGCCACTTAATAATGTTGTGTTCTCATGTTTAAGACATTCCTATGTTCAAGGTCATGTGTCTCACTTGTTTGGCCAATATTTTCATGTTTTGGGTCTTTGAACAATGATTCCATACTATTGTTTAAGCTTTGACACTGTATTTTATGATTATTAATTGCTGGCGGGATATGAACACCTGATACCTATGTGTTTACATAATTTTAGATATTCAAGAAATAATTAGTTACACCATAACTCTTATCATTTTACTCAGTTGTTATGATCATGTTGAGCATTATCAATTGTTATGTTCAGTTGAACTTAAGTCAGTATAAATTCAATTCAGTTGAGAGTAGGATTTAGCATCGAGCAAGCCTTGGGATGGGGACTCACCTGCCAATAGATAGTTTGACCTTTAGTAGTAGTCCCTGAGTTCCAAAACTACATAGCCTGTGTAGGTTTGAGATGACTTCCTGCCTGTTGAGGATAGACTCATATCTCATGAGAGCACCTGCCAGTAGAGTGGGACTCCCTAGTTTTTTGAGATAGTAGTTTAGTTGATCCACACAACCAATGTTATTAACCATGGCACAGTACTAACACCCTTCCAACTGGGGTTACACGTTGGACCATAATTAGCTCAGATTGGGGAATGTCAATTACATAATACCTCCCATAGTTTCAGTCCAGTTATTCAGACTAAATACAATTTAGTTTTATATGATCAGTAATCAGATATCAATTAATCAGTATACAGTTATCAAATAATCAGTATACAGATACCAACTAATGAATATTTCAAATATGAGTAAATGAGTATCCAGATGTCAGTTACTCGGTATTTAGTTATCGGTAATTCAGTATTCAGTTACAGATATTAGTTATCCATTTACTTAGATTTCAGTCATTCAGTCACACAAGCATCAACCATTCAGTTAATCAGATTTTCTTAGTATATGTTATGTTTGGTTTGTATGCTTATTCATTTGTGCTCAGTATAATTGTATATTCAGATGCTTGAGTTATGTCAGTTTCCACCACATAGTTTCAGATCCAATATTCATACATCATGCTCAGTACAATTTTCACAGCATATCCAGTCTTACCAAAGATTTGCATACATCATTCATGTTTCTATCATTTTCTAGCTTATAGAATTATCTATAGCTCGTGATTTATAAATTTCACTATGATTTACAGTTCTCACGCATAGCCATGTTGTAAATGTATGTTTCAGCAAATAACTTATATCCTTAGTTTTAAAGTATGCATTCAAGATTCCCATGATTTAGTGCATGTCTTCTTATACTTATTACATTCCAAAGTACCAATCCATAGATACGTCTACGTTTTATATTTTTAATATTATAGGCATTAGTTGTAGCCTAAACATCATAATTAAATAGTTTGTAGCTTCCAACTAGCAGGTGATGAATTCTCTTGTTTTGAGGACTCTAGTTAGTTGTAGTTTATGCTCTATCTTATTATTATTCATATGTATTGATGAGTGGTAGTTGGAGCCTTGTACCAGCTATTTATAGTCATTATAGCAGAGGCTTCATAGATAGTCAGTCAGAGTCATTACATGTAATTTAAGTTTCTTCTTTGGTTTTATCATGATTTAAACTTTGTAAGTATTATACTTATTCAAATTTCCTTAAGATCATGTTTCCGCTCAACAAATTTAGTTTTTATACAATTTAATTCATATGCTCAAGTATCAGTCTAGTTCATGGTTTTGTTTGGGATCATTTGTTGTTCTAAGCATTGTGTTACAACTAGGGGTAGTCTCGAGTTGTGACAGGGACAGTCCATTAGAAAGGATCATTAGCCATTTTTGAAATAAGTCCACTTTTAGACTAAATGACCTTCCAAATGTGAATGAGTATCCTTGGATCCTTATTTTTAGCCTGTACAGACTATTTTTCTTAATTCACCTTTTACCTTCCCATTTATGTTACAATGAACCTTTTTTGGCCCTGGTCCTCCTTGGACATTGTGCACCTCAACTCAGGAAAATTGCCTAAGTTGAGAGTGGCTATCATAGGGGTGTGTAGTGTAAAGTAGGTGTAAAGAAGGATACATAAGATAACAGATAAATAGGGATGGGTGCGGTAGAAAAAATATGAAAAAGATAAATAAAAAGGAAAAAAAAGATAAATAACCCAACTGTCTGAAAGCCAAGGTAAATAAAATAAGGGCAAGCTTATGGTATTTGATGCATATTGATTGGAACTTCTTTCTAAGTGTGAGTGTTTCGTGAACATCCCCTAATTGACATGCATACTTTATCTGAGTGAGTGGAACTTTTTTGATGGGAGGGTGCATGGGATGTGTTGCTAACTTCTTGTTTGATCGGGTAATACAATGTGTATATATGTGTGGTTGTATATTGCTAATGTAATGCCCTAGCCAGATTCCTTTGTGTCAAAATATTGTGCTTCATGAATTCACACGGTATTAGTTTTGAAAAGTAAAAGTAGGAGTGGGTAATGTTTTTGAGCTTAAAAGTCAAATTTACTATCGTAGGAATATTAGGTTCTTCTTGGTTAAGCATGGTGTTTGTGTCTTTTTGTTATTGTTGCCTGAGGACATGCAAACATTCTAAGTTGAGGGTGTTGATGTGTCACGGTTTCATGGAACTTTAGATGCTTAAAATGGTGAAAATATGAAAATGTTTAGGTTCTTTTGTTGGATATGATATGTTTACTGTGTGTATTACAGGTATATTAGGTTAGAAGTAGTATGGATAAAAAAATGATGAAAAAGCTTCAGATAAACCAAAGTGTGGACTGGGTAATGAGTCATTTAGTGACCTAACGACTCGTGACTTAAGTCGTGAGGTTAACACTCAAGATTGCTTATTCCAAGAGTGAAGTAAAAGATTGACAATAACTCATTAGAAGTGACATCGAGTCATGGTATAAGACATTCTGAGCATATGAATAAAAGTCCTGAAATTTGACAAATTGAGGCTTCAGTGGTAATGGATGAAGACCACTAGTTGTGATGACAAACAATGACTCGTGGTGATGAGTCATTCTGAGCATGGAACAAAAGTACTAAAAGGTGAAATTTTATTAGAGTCATAACGAGTCCTAGCTAATGACTCGTTATGTCGTACAACAATTTGTGACCAGTAACGACAAAAGAGAGCTATGTTAACAAGCAACTAGTCATTTTCATCCCTAAGACTCATTGCGAAAGGTGTGACCACTTTTTACTTAATTTTAATTAGGTTTTTTTTGTTATTTTGAGAAACTATAAGTACCCTTGGGTTATTCTTGTATTATGTTACGTCCCTTAACATATTTTTACACACTTTATACTCTTGGTTTTGGTCTTTGGATTATTATTCAATTTGAGACTTTGGATTTTACTCTTTCATTATTGTGCAATTAATTCTCTGCTTACTTTATCGAATTTCATGGATTGTTGCATACCCATGGGTGGATAACTTTCTTAGCTAGAGTTTTGGGAACCTTGGTGGATTAGTGAAGTAGGGGATGTGTGATATTTGACTAAATCAATATTTACATGTGTATTGCGATTTCCTTCAATTTAATTGTTTTCTTAGTGGTGGACAACTCTAAGAACTCGTATTTGAGATCTCTTTTACAAGAGTGAGCAAGATTTAGAAAAGGGGATTATGATAGTGATTTAAGGCTATCAATACTCATCAAATATCTTGAGATCCACAAGGTGATAGTTAAACGGGGATTACAGACAATGGATAGTAAGGTGACAACCCTGAGACTCAAAAGGCAAAGGGTGAGATTTACCTATAATTCCACAAGATAGTTGGTAATATCGAGCTTGTCATATTCTGCACGTGCGACAGTGAGATAGTTGAGTTGAGAATGAAAAACTTATAGATTTTGGAAGCCAGGGGGACACAATCATAATATTCATTTCAGATTGTTTACAACCAAAAGCACTCTCAATTGGTTACTTTTACAAATTACTGTAAACCCCCAATTACTTTCCCGTACTTTTGTGTACTTCAGCAAGTCTGAGATAAGAGTTCGACCTATTCCATGTGAAACTAACCCCAAACTAGTTGGGCTACTACATTTGACTTCAACTGCATTATATCTTTTTAGAGGTACAGTTCGGGCGACATTAGAAGTTGCAATTAAACTGTAACCACTCTTGACTACTAGCTCGAAATCAACCTTAGGACATAACTTGCCTTTGTTTTCTCTTTGATTTCATTCTTTATTTATAAAAACAAGCTTACATACCCAATTCAATCATTTCGTCTTTTATAACCACTAGGGATCAATAATTAACAACTTTATACCTAGTTTTTTCCCAGTTGATCATCTTAGGGTCTTCTATCATTTAAATCCCAAAAATTAAAATATATTTAGCATAAACAACAGCAATTCTACTCTATATAGTGTTTTTTAACATCATAGAATTTCTATTAACTAATTTTATACACATTCTCATCAATCTATATTCATTTCACCAATTAGGGATAAACTTTAATTTCTCCCATGAACGAGATTATAGCGATTATCAATGATTCTAAGGAGTAATTCAAGTTTGGAATATAAAGAACTTACCTCCAAAAATAAAAACTCTAAAATTTGGTAGAAAATTTCCTCCCTTAGATCTCTCTCAAGTTTTTTTAGAAAATAGGGAGTGAAAATTTTTTCTATGTTTAAAACTATAAAAACACTGTGTTTTTCTATTGTCGTGGAAAATTTATCACTATGGTAGTACTTTTTCTATTGCCTTCATTCTTATAATACTTCAATAGTATCAAGGTTGAATTCTAGGGTCTCTCCTCCAATAGGCCTATTTTAAAATACACCCATCACAATATGAACGATCACAAACCAATGCTTTTACAATGAACTCTATAATTGGAGTTCTATAAATTCATTTTATATGCTGAAAGTTGGGAAAACATCCTAAACTCGACCCCTATCTACAAACCAAGTAAAACTCCCCCACCAGTGCTCACATTAAAAACTGATTTCTTTAGACTAGAAAAGCATCAAAATTTTCCTAATACCAGGCCAAGGCTGAATATATTAAAATTTTCCTTAAGGAAATTTTAGAAATGGTTCTACTTCCTATTTTAGCATAACAATTTTTTGGTTCATTACAAATGACGATACTCCTCAAGACTACTCTATTAAAAATACTCAAAAAACAAGTTAATCAAATAATTAAGTTCATCAAAAGAGAGAGTTTTACCTTTATGTTCTTTGTTCCTATGACAAGTATTATGAAGCATTCTTCCACCCTTAGGTTAGAAGATTTTGAATATTACAAATTGAGAGAGTGCTCTTTTTCTCCTGTTGCTCCCTTCCTTGATGAGCAAACCACATTTTTATTATCATTTTATGAAGCTCTAAGTGTTATATCTCACAATTACCATATATCAATTCGTCACCAAGGTCGAATGGATAGAATGTCTACATACATGGTCCTAAACAACTCCCAATTTTCCCAAGTGTACCAATACCACAAAAAGTTATACCCTCTACAAAAGGATAAGAATTTTCAAAGATAAATGGAAAGTAAAGAAGGGTGTCTCTCAAGTTAACTTTCTTTAAACTGACCTCAATTGTACGCCCATGAATTGGAACACATAAAGAAGAAGAAACAACTGAAAAATAAAGATCGTCCTTCATTTCCTCCTATAAAAGTTCTCTCATCTTCCAAGAAGATATTTCCATATTTAGGATAAATGTCTTCACACTATTGTGGGTTATAGTAAGGAGTATAGTCATTAAGAACTACACTACTATCAAGGCGCACACCACTAGTATATCACTAGGAGTAATCTCACTATTTTCAAATAACATATTATACTTAAAGGGAGAATGATCTATCTGTATAGTTAAACTAGAACATGTAATTTCATTCTCAAAAGGAAAAATATTATTTTTCAAATTAGTATCAAGCACATGATCATCTCTAAGATCAAAGCAAGTAAAGAGATTTTCAACAAAAGAAATTCTCAAAGAGTCACACCTATTTGAATAATTAACTTTAACAATATGACCACTAACTTGATTCTCAAGAATTGCCTTGCTATAACCCTCAAGTAGTATACCATACTCAACATCTAGTTGATCAACATAAATTTCACTTAATACTAAACTATAATTTAAAGCACATGTATCAACACTAGATGGACACTAATTAATCTTACTAGAAGTATCAATTCCATTATCCATACGATGAACTAGTGTATCTACATTCTGAAAATGTACATTATCAACACATGGTAAAGAATCAGTATGCTCAACCAAAGATAAGATATCACTCGCACTTTGTCCATTTGAAGCTATTTGTCATGACCCGAACCGAGGCCATGGCCGTCAAGAGCATCCTAAACCATGAAGGCCCGGACACCATTCTAACTTGAAATCATACACATCATTCATAAACAAATAAAGAAATGTAGAAATTATTACAAACGGAATCATGGTCATAAATATGATATAAAGTTATCAATGGAGAATGAAATCCAAACCCATCTAACAACATCTGTAAACCATTTACGAAATCTCTACTACATAATCACTAACACAATCTAAAAACTGGGACAAGGTCCCCAGTAGACCAAAACCATAACTAATAATAATTATCGGAAAGTAAACAGGCCTTCTAAAATATAGAAGACTCACCAACTTAACACTGTAACTCTGTCTGATGAAATCCACTGCATATTTGAACCCCTAGACTGAGCCTCAGAACCTGAGAGGTAGGGGGAGGGAGCCAATATAGATGTACTAGTACTCAAAGAAATGCAAAATAAGAAATTTTCATAAATATAAAATAGTTGAGAGCGGGTTACAAAATTTCATGCATAAAATAGTTTTAAAACACATGGGCACTTTTCTAAAAATCATAAACCATTCTTGACAATACCATTTCTGATCTTTGTATTACTTCTGAGTTAGGTGGCACTCCCCTACAAGTCTGATATTTCACGGGCTATATGGAATCCACCATTGACTTAGTGGGGAAGCCCCCAACCTAAGTATGCTGCAGGGTTAGAGTGTCTTAGTTTGATACACCATAGGGCACTAGGTCAGCATATAACAATATACTCGGATGGACAAATCGCAGTTTTGGGAAATGAGTTATCTGAACTCATGCCTTCTTCAGGGAACCACCTAAGCTCTCTTTATGCCTAATTTTATTTTGATCTGAATCATGCATATTCTAGTTTTAATATCTGAAAATCTAATTTCAAACATGTGTTCTATTCTGTTCTGAATTACTATGGCTTTAACAGAGTTGGTGTCGTCACACCAAGACTTCTAAGTCCTAATTCTGAGCCACATTGTACCATGCATGATTCTTTAATAAAAACTCTATTTAGACCAGCTAAACATGCAAATAGTTTTAGAAATTTCATATTCCGAACCATAATTTAAAACTATGTAAGAATCCTTCAAACATATGGTGGTCATGTGCTTTTGGAAAAATCATGCACTCTTTCGTTATATGAATATTTTCAACATTTATCAACATAAATACCCTCTCTTTTGAAATGAAAATCATAATCCAATAATAACAATACCTAAGGCATTTCATATCATGCTTTTCAATGATACATTAAGATAATCTATAGCATATGATAAGAAAATAAAATCATAACAAGAGAGGGATTTTTTCAATAATCATGCTCTTAATTCAATCATTAACATTAAAACAAGTACATATATACATATATCAATTCAAATCGATTTGGGGAAGGCCTAAAGACCAAAACAATATCATCAATGTTTCTAAAACATAAATATATTCATAAATCCGAAACCTTTTTATTAAAATCATGATTTCTATGCCCATGATATTTTTAGAAAAACTCTTCATACCTTAAATTAGAAGCTTTCAAATGAACTCTTGCGTTAGGGGTGCTATACGAACAATTGATGGGTGCTTCTTGAAGCCCTAGCAATGGGGATTTTGAATCTTAAATAAATTTCAATATTTTACGGTTGAATTTTGAGGGATCTTGATTTTTATTTTGGGACTAAGGGGTTTGGTTCTTGAGCAATTGGAAGAAAATGATCATATTTTGGTCAATTGAGGCTTAAATCTTGTGTTAGTGTATGATAGGGGATGGGAAATGTCCATTTTACCCCTAAAAAAATAAAAAATATCGCAAAAATTTCTACCAGTTGACAAGCTGATATGTTGAAGTTAAATGGGCATAACTTTTGACTGAGATGTTGGATTTGGATGAAATCAGTGAATTGGAAAGAAGACTCAAATATCTTTCATTTGATATGTAAATATCTCCTTGTTCATTATATACAAGAAGTTATGATTGTTTGAAGTTGACCCAGAATCTGCCCCTGAAATGCGCCCAAACTACGCCCAAAATGCTGGAGCATTTCAAAGGCTAAACCAGTGTGTTTTTCCTCTAAAATGCACCCAAGACGTACTATTGACTTGCCCCATTGTATATCAATAAAAAAATTAAAAAACGAAGATTGGGATGGTCGAAAATAAAATCCTCAAAGATAGGGAATTCAAAATGAGAATGAGTCTCTTTGACACTTAGAAAAAAAAATTAAGTCTTCAACTCTATAAGCAAGCTACTACGAGATAACACATGGTGGATTTTTATGGGCGCTACATTATCCCTTCCTTGGGATCATTCGTCCCCGACTGATGACACAGAACACAGATAAGTACAATTGCAAACATACAAAGGCATAGAAAAGAATAAGACAAGGATTGTACCTTTTATTTTGTCATTCGCTGGACTAATCAAGCTTGGTTATCTAGCTCGCATGTCATCCTCGGATTCCCAAGTAGATTCTTCAATTTTATGGTTTCTCCACAACACTTTAACTGGGGCTATCTCTTTGCTCCTTAATTTTCTAACTTGATGATCTAAGATTGCTATAGGCTCTTCTACATAGGATAAGGAGTCTGACACTTTGATCTCTTCTATGGGTAACACTAAAGAATGGTCTCCAATACACTTCTTCAACATAGATATATGAAATACTGGATGAATAGAACCCAGGTCTACAAGTAACTCTTAACTCATACGTAAATGCACCTATCCTTCTCAAAATCTTGAATGGTCCTATATAGCAAGGACTTCACTTACCTTTATTCTCAAAGTGCATGACTCCCTTCATAGGAGAGACTATTAAGAACACCCAATAACCAACCTCAAATTCCAACTCCTTTCTTCTAACATCGGCATAGGATTTCTGTCTACTCTGAGCTGTCTTAAGTCCTTCTATAATAAGTTTCATGTCTTTCATTGCCTGGTGAACAAGATCAGGCCCAAACAACTGAGTCTCACCCACATCATACCACCCTATAGGCAACCTACATCTTCTTCCACACTGTGCTTCAAAAGAAGCCATCTTAATACTGGCATGGTAGCTATTATTATATGCAAACTCTATTTGTGGCAAGTGATCCACCTAACTACCCTTGAAATCAATTACACAATCTCTTATCATATCCTCAGGTATCTGAATGGTGCGCTCAGCTTGCCCATCCATCTGAGGGTGAAATACAGTATTTAGGTTTACTTGGATACCTAAACCCTTATGAAAGGACCTTCAAAACAACGAAAAAAATTGCATACATCATTCAGATATGATGGATACCAGTATACAATATAAGCGAACTATCTCCTCAATGTAAAGCTTGGCATAATCATCTACTGAATAATTAGTCCTGACAGGCAGAAAATAGGCTGAATTAGTCAGCCGATCAACACTCACCCAAATAGAATCATATTGTTTTTGGGACCTCGGAAGTCCTGTAATGAAGTCCATATTGATCATCTCCCACTTCCACAAAGGTAAAGCTATCCCTTGGGAAGTACCACCGGAACTCAAATGCTCTACTTTAACTTGCTGACAATTCAAACACTTGGAAACAAATTTAGCCACATCACATTTCATATTATTGCACCAGTACATAGCTTTTAAATCATGATACATCTTCGTAGAGCCTAGATGAACAACATACCTCAAAGTATGAGCTTCGTCAAGGATTCTTTTTCCTAGACCATCTATATCTGACACACATAATCTCCCCTGATATCTCATAATACCATCACCACCAATCTCAAATGACATCACCTTCTGCTGACCCACATTATTCTTAATTTGCATTAAGATGGGATCTTTGGCCTGTTTTTCTTTAAATTCTGCACAAAGGAAAGATTTAGCTATCTCATGAATAACTACTCCCCCATCTTCAGAATCTAAGAGTTGCACCACAAGATTTGCAAGTCTGTGAATATCCTTCACTATTTCTCTTTTCCCTTCCTCGATATAAGAAAAAATACCTATAGACAACCTGCTGAGGGCGTCGGCTATAACATTTGCCTTGCCCGGATGATAGTGCAGGCTAATGTCATAATTCTTTAGCAATTCCATCCAGTGCCTTTGCCTGAGATTAAATTCTTTTTGAGATAAAACATACTGTAAACTTGTGTGGTTAGTGAAAATATCAACATGCACCCTAGAAAGATAATGTCGCTAGATCCTAAGTGCGAATACCACAGCACCTAACTCCAAGTCATGGGTAGGGTAATTGAGATCATGCACTTTCAATTGCCTAGATAAATAAGCCACCACCTTACTATGATGTAAAAGAACACATCCAAGTCCCACTCGAGATGTATCACAGTATACAAAAAACTCTTCTGTACCATTCGAAAGAGTCAGCACAGGTGCAGTAGTCAACTTGTCCTTCAACTTCTCAAAACTATTCTCACATGAGTCAGACCACACAAATATTACCTTTTTCTAAGTCAACTTAGTAAGTGGACCAGCTATAGAATAAAAATTTCTAAGAATCTTCTATAATACCCTGCCAAACCTAAGAAGCTCCGAATGTTGGTTCGAGTCATGGCTCTCAGCCATTTTTTCACTGCCTTAATCTTTTGAGGATCAACCTCAATTCCCTCAGTAGACACAATATGCCCCAATAAATAAATAACATTCGGCCAAAATTCATACTTGGAAAATTTTGCATACAACTTATGATTTTTGAGAGTCTGAAGGATGATTTAAAGGTAATTGGCATGGTCCTCCTCACTCTTAGAATATACCAAGATTTCATCAATGAATACTATGACAAACAGATCTAGAAACTGAAGAAATACCCTATTCATTAGATTCAAGAAAGCTACAGGGGTGTTAGTCAACCCGAAGGACATGACTAAGAATTCGTAATGTTCATATCTGGTTCGGAAGATGTTTTGAGAATATCTGACTCTCTAACCTTCAGCTGATGGTATCCCGAACGAAGGTATATCTTTTAAAAACTCCTAGCACCCTGAAGTTGGTTAAAAAAATCATCAATCCTAGGAAGGGGATATTTATTTTTAGTCGTGACCTTATTCAACTAGCGGTAATCTATGTACATACGAAGGGAACCATATTTCTTTTGCATGAAAAGTATAGGCGCACCCCAGGGAGAAACACTAGGACAGATAAAGCCTTTATCTAGGAGATCTGTATACTTCTCTTTTAATGTATACTTCTCTTTTAACTCTTTCAGTTCTACAGGAGCCATTCTATATGGTGGAATAGAAATAGGTCGGGTATCTGTCAATAAATCAATGCCAAAAACTATCTTTTTATCAGGTGGTATTTCTGGAAGATTATCTGGAAAGACTTCTGGAAACTCATTTACCACAGGGACTGACTGAAGAGATATACTCTCAATATTAGAATCTTTTACTCGTATCAGATGATATAGACAACCTCTGGAAATAAGCTTATGAGATCTAAGATAGGATAAAAAGTTCCCTCCATGTGCTAAAGAATGACCCTCCCATTCTATCACTAGTTCATTCGAAAAGGAAAAAGTAACCTTTTGGGTTCTACAGTATAGCTTGGCATAGCATGAGTGGAGCCAGTCCATCCCTAAGATGGTATCAAGATCAATCATATCAATCTCTATGAGGTCATCTAAGGTATCTCGGCTACAAATAGATACAACACAATTCCTGTACACCCTTCTAGCCACAACAGAATCTCCCACTGGGGTGGAAATAGAAAAAGGCTCAACAATCACATCGGGCTCAAACCCAAAACCAACAGCCACATACGGGGTCACATAGGATATGGTAGAGCTAAGATCAAACAATACCTATACATCATGAGAAAAGATTTACAACATACCAATAACTACATCTGGTGAGGCCTCTACCTCCTAGCAGTTGGTCAAGGTGTACAACTGGTTGTGACCGCTCCCGACAGCTGAAGTAGTGCCCTTTTGAGGTAGTGGTGGTGTAGAAGATTTTTCTTTAGACTTGGCACCCCCAACACTCCCTCTAGCTGAAGGAAAATCCCTCTGAAAATGACCCGTCTGACCACATGAATAGCACACTAGTGAGCCCAGCTGACACCTTCCTGGATGATACTTACAGCAAGTCTCACATCGTGGAAAAGTATGATGTTGTTGCGCAACACTGCACTGTGACTAGGTATTTTGTGCCCTGGATCTATGATTAGTCTGAAAAATCTGGGATCGTCTATAAACTGGGGGTCTGGGCACTGGGGCGCTAGCTGCAGTCTGTGCCTCACCCCAAAACTCTTTTTTTTGCCATTTGTTACCCCAGTTACCATTCTACTGACTGTGACTTTAGTTTTCTTCTTTGGCTCTATTTGCCTTCCTGTCCTTCTCCCTATACTCAACAATTTTCTTCTTTTTTTCCTCAACTTGCTGCACGTAGACTGATAGCCTAGCAAAGTCCATATCCCTATTCAGCATTGCTCCCTGACATTCGAGTACTAGGTCATCTGAAAGGCCAAATGCAATTTTCTCATCCGGGCTATCATATTACCTATCATCTTCGATGCATAATTGGCCAATTGGTTGAAATTCAGAGTGTACTCCTAGGCACTCATTTTTCCCTGCTTAAGATTCATGAATTCCTCTGCTTTGGCTTTCCTTAATTCTAAAGAAAAGAAACGGTCAAGAAAAACTTCCATGAACTCGGTCCAAACTATAGGCTCAGCAATCTCACCTTTCGCATCCTCCCATTCATTATACCATTGATTCGCTACATCCTTAAGCTGGTATGCTACTAACTCAACCCCTTCCACCTGATCCACATCCATTACTCTAAAAATTTTCTCCATTTCATCTATGAACTCCTATGGGTCCTTCTACATTAGTGCTAGAAAATTAAAGTGGGTTCATTCTCATGAACTAGACCACCCTTGTAGCCTCAGAAGTAATAAATGCAGACCCAGTATTCTTTGGCCTCTGAGTCTCTACGACTAGCAGCTGTGCAAGTATATGGATGGATTGTCTGAATTCTGTATTCGATATGTCCCTCTGAGAAGACTAGGTATGATTAACATTTATTCTTGGACCTCGAGAAGGACTGGTCTGGACTGGAGGTACTTCCGAAGTAGGGACCAGTTCTAGGGTGTGCGCTCTGTTATGGGTCCGCATCCCATGGGTGTGGCGGACTTCATCATCTTGAGTATTCTGATTGTTGGAGTAACGAGGAGGCATAACTGTTTTTTGAAAAGAAAGGGATCATTAATTAGAGGACAGATTAGACTTCAAAGCAAGAACCAAATCATAAAGAGAGGAAATATTCCTAAAGGCCTAGCAGTCTCCTACTTATAAGTATGGCGCGCTATATACCCATAAAAAAGACTCTACTTGATGCGATTTTGCAAACACCCTGGGACCATGAACCGTGTTCTAATACCAAGTTTTTAATGACCCGAACGACGTCCTGGCGGTGACGAGCATCCCGAACCATGAAGGACGGGACACCCTTCTAACTTGAAATCATATACACTATTCATACACCAAAAAAGAAATGGAAAAATTATTATAAACGGAATCATGGTCATAAATCTGATATAAAGTTAGCAATGGAAAATGAAATCTAAAACCATCTAGCAACATCTACAAACCATTTATGAAATATCTATTACATTATCACTAACATAATCTAAAAACTGGGACAAGGCCCCCAGTAGACCAGAACCATAACTAATAATAATTGTCAGAAAGTAAGCAGGCCTTCTGAAATATAGAAGGCTTACCAACTGAACACTGCAAATCTGTCTGATAAAATATACTGCTTATCTGGACCCCTACACTAAGCCTCAGAACCTGAGAGGTAGGGGAAGGGGGTCAATACAGATGTACTAGTATGCAAAGAAATCCAAAATAACAAGTTTGCATAAATATGAAATAGTTGAGAATGGGTTACAAAACATCATGCATAAAATAATTTTAAAACACATGGGCACTTTTCTGAAAATCATAAGCCATTCTTGATAATACCGTATCTGATTTTTGTATTACTTTTGAGTTAGGTGGAATTCCCCTACAACTCTGATATTCCACGAGCTATATGAAATCCGCCATTGACTTTGCAGGGAAGCCCCCAACCCAAGTGTGCCACAAGGGTTGGAGTGTCTAAGTCTTATACACCACAGGACACTAGGATAGCATATAATAATATTCTCGGATCGGCAAGTCGCAGTTTTGGGAAATGTGTTATCTGAACTCTTTCCTTTTTTGGGAAACCACCTAAGCTCTTTTTATGCCCAATTTTATCCTATTCTAAATCATGCATATTTCTAGTTTCAACATCTGAAAATCTAATTTCAAATATGTGTTCTATTCTATTCTGAATTACTATGGCTTTAACTGAGTTAGTATTGTCACACCAAGACTTGCAAGTCCTAATTCTGAGTCACATTGTACTATGCATGATTCTTTCATGAAAGCTCAATTCAGGCCACCCAAACATGCAAATAGTTTAAGATATTTCATGTTTCGAAACATAAGTCAAAACTATGCAAGAATCCTTCAAACATATGGTGGTCATGTACTTTTTGCAAAATTATGCACTCTTTCGTTATATGAATATTTTTAACATTTATCAACATAACTACCCTCTCTTTTGAAATAAAAATCATAATCCAATTATAACAATACTTAAGGCATTTCATATCATGTTTTTCAATGATGCATTCAAGATAATCCATAGCATATGCTAAGTAAAGAAAATCATAACAAGAGAGGGATTTTTAAATGAATCATGCTCTCAATTCAATCCTTAACACTAAAACATGTGCATATATACATATATCAATTCAAATCAATTTGGTGAAGGCTTAAAAAGCAAAACAATATCATCAAGGTTTCTAAAACATCAATATATTCATAAATCCAAAACTCTTTTCTTAAAATCATGATTTCTATGCCCATGATATTTTTAGGAAAACCCCATGTACCTTAAATTAGAAGCTTTCGAATGAACTCTTGAGTTAGGGATGCTATACGAACAATTGATTGGTGCTTCTTGTAGCCTTCTTAATGAGGATTTTGAATCTTAAATAAATTTCAAAATTTTACGATTGAATTTTGAGGGATCTTGATTTTTATTTTGGGACTAAGGGGTTTGGTTCTTTAGCAATTGGAAGAAAATAACAATCTTTTGGTCAATTGAGGCTTAAATCTTGTGTTAGTGTATGATAGGGGATGGGAAATATCTATTTTACCCCTAAAGAAATTAAAAATATGGAATAAATTTCTGCCAGTTGATAGGCTGATATGTTCAAGTAAAACAGGCATAACTTTAGACTGAGATGTTGGATTTGGACAAAATCAGTGGAATTAGAAAGAAGAGTCAAAGTGTCTTCATTTGATATATAGAATCTCTCCCAGTTCTTTATATATAGGAAGTTATAATCATTCGAAGTTGACCCTGAATCTGCCCCTGAAATGCGCCCAAACTGCGCCCAAAATATTGGAGTATTTCAAAGGCATTTGAAACTAGTCTGTTTTTTCCCTAAAATGAACCCAAGATGTACTATTGACTTGCCCCATCATATATCAACAAAAAAATCATGAAACGAAGGTTGGAAAGGTCGAAAATAAAATCCTCAAAGATAGGGAATTCAAAATGAGAATAAGTCTCTTTGACACTTAGAAAAAAATTTAAGTCTTCAACTCTATAAGATAGCTACTACGAGATAACACATGAAGGATTTTTATGGACGTTACACTATTAAAGTGTTAATCTTAGCTATTGTAACTTATGACTCACATGAAATTTTTACCTTAGTGTAAAGTTCGTTCAAAATTTTAGAATACTTTTTATACTATTCAATACATAAGTCCAACTAAATTTCCCAATCTCTTTGGTTATTCCCATTGTTTGAAGCTTGTATTTTTCTTCTATTTACAAAACTAATACTTGGACAAGTTTCCTCACTAAGATAAGGACAAAATAAAAGGTTAGATTAGGCTTGTGACAATCCCCTAACTTCACTCCTCACAACCACTCATTTTCCCCATCTTGTGTTACAATTTTGCACTTCTTTACTTCTCTCAATATTTTCTATCTTATTTTTAATAGACTTTGAGTGAATGCCTATTTTATCTTGATGGTTATGATAGGGTAGGAGGAAAGAGATGATTTTCTCATTGGTCTACTACAATCTTAGGACAATTTTTCTCATTTGGAACTTCGTGCCTTTCAAACCAATTGGCACCCAAAGATAAATAACCAAAGTTAATGGGTCGTACATCACAAAACCCTCCTCATAATATCTATTATGGCCTTGCAATAATTATTGAAAAATCACTGGCACACAGTGTACCCTCAAATATTTGACCATAGAAGAAGTGATGTAGTTTACATAGTATAAATCATCCAAGACAAGATGGAATTTGGAGTCTCATAAGTATCCACCTTTATCTTGAGGACTTGTCTCCTTGGATAAATATTATAGAGCTTTTTCTACCCTTCCAACATTCACTTGAACCATATACACCACTTCAACTAAGTTAAGAACTATCATAATTACAATAATATGAGTCTTCACAAGATTTATGATAATTATTAACACATTGCTTGTAAGGTGCAATTAAGAAAGTGTTATACCTCATGTCATCTTCATACTTGGAATGGAAACTGTGAGGCTCATCACAAGATTCATTTTTATCATTGGAACCATCACAATGCTCTTCATCCTCTCTATCCTTACCATGAGAGTTATGTATAAAATTCTCTTCATACTCGTCTTTGGAATAGTATATCTCGTGTCCACTCAAACCTTCATCATGGATATTTTCATAGCCTCCATAATAATCATCATTTTTTACTCATAGCCTCTATCACGATAAGCATAGTCTACCTCATAATATTTACATGGATCCAAATATATTGATGATATACCTTATAGATCCTTTGTACCTACAAAATAATAAAACAAGGTTAGTAGTAAAACCTCTTCACTAACACTCACTATCTCTCACCTTTGTATTACCTCACCAATTGGTGAGGCTTAAGTTGAGTAGTGTTTATACCTAGTAGTGTGTGAAGTGTAAATTTGCTAATCGTGATTGAAGTGGATTCTTGTTCAACAATGGTGGACCATTCTATTAAATTAAAGGAAATCGATTAAAAAATATAACTACAAAATAAAATTAGAAAAGCACAAAAATATTAAGACAAATGAGAGAAATGGACTCAAGAAGTAAATGATCAACAAGTAGATCAAATACTAGTTTAGACTTAGCTATAGGAATCAAGAAAAATGAATTTAGAATCAAAGAAAGGGAAGTAGGAAGTTAGAATTTGAGACTGATCGAAGAGAGTGAAGTAACACAGCTTAATAGACTATGGTGTTAGCATACAAAGTTTTTTTTTGTATCTATCAGAATTGTGAGATGCTCTTGATATATGCAAAATATGACAAGTTTTTCCTTAATATTTTTGTACACTCAGCTATGATTATGTGTATAGCATAGGGGTTTTGCATCCTTAGTTTTGCTCACATAATAGAACAAAATGATCCTAGATATTTTTGTTCTCCCAGCTCTATGTAACACCCTGAGTCTGTACCTCAGACGCAACACGGTGCTCATAATCTCGAGGGACCACAAGTTAACCCATGACTAATACCTTCTACAATAACTGAATAATAATACAGTAATTAAGTGGAAATTAGTCGGAAACTTGACATAAGGTTCAAAACTATAAATAAATACGGAGTACGGTACACCAATACAAAAACTGAATATCTATCTAAAAATACTCAAGTCTGAAAATCCTCTACTATCTGAACAAGGAGTTGATGGAACAAGTTGCCAACTAACTCTGACTACTTAAATAAACTAAGTACTAAAATACGGGAATAATAAATTTGTCCTTGAATAATAAGGACTCACCACTAGTCCACTGCTTATGGATCGGGCTGCTAAGTATGATCGGGAGCCCGTGCGTTTGAAACTATGATATAAGACATTATATCACAAAAGAAAGATATGCATCAATACTTTGAATATACTGGTATGCTAAGTAAGGTAGGCTGAGATGCATGGGTTCATATCTATGAAAAATACTGACTGAATAACATGAGTATAACCGAATGAGAGTACATGAATGTATATATAAGTTGTAACTGAGGTCATGATAACACTGGATATTGAGTTCTGTATTACTGATTTACTGATATCTAAGTCTACTGATACTATATGACTGATAGCTGAATAAATCTATCTGACAATCTTGATTCTGTGGAACTGTACTGAGTTCCATACTGAACTGAGTGACTGTATCTGACAGTCCGGATTTCTATAGAACTGAACTAAGTGCTATTCTAAAGAATTAAACTAAGACTGTGGGTGGTAATCATATAACAGATATGCCCCTTTCTGAATAGATTAGGGTCCAACCTGTAACCTGAGTTGGAAGGGTGTCAGTACTATGCCATGGGTAAAAACAAGTTGAGTCACCCTCATCTAGCAGGTACTCTAAGTGAGAATGGTTGTACCCTAAACTGGCAGGTAGGACACCTCATCAACCCTCAACTGGAAATTTGATGTCTCAACCTATGCTGGCTACATAGTTCTAGAACACAAGAACTTCTTCTAAGGATCACACCCTCTACTAGCAAGTGAGTCCCCATCTGTGGGTTTACTCGGTAATGAATCCTACTCTCAACTGAATAGACACTGAACTGAGTTATAAAATGTACCAGGTTGGACTGAATTGTTATTGATCATATTGTCTAACTGAACTGAACTAAGTTTATTGAGTTCCATCAACTGACGGAGTACTACAGAGTTCGGTTGACTAGCTAGATTTACTGAGGTCTAAATAGAATACTGAACTATAACTATGACTGATTATTGAGGTTATTATTCAAGAAACTACTGAGGTTGTTCTGTAACTACCACAGCTTTAGGCAAACAACTAAGTTTTAGGGTATTGAATACCTCCAGGAATCGATAGCATGAAAATTAAATCATACCATAAATTTAAAAGGGCATAACCATGTGCACTAATGTGTGAGCCTATGCTAACACATTTGAGGCTTTTAACTCTAAATAATTGTAAGGTCTTGAGCAAAGTTAGTTGTTTTTGATTAGTTTACTTTGATTTTTGCAGTAAATGTTGAGATGTAGGAGAACCAAAAATAATGGAAGCAAAAAGGCTGAAAAGTGAAGCAAAATAAAGGATAAGTGTGGCTGACGACATTCATGATAAGTCATCAGCATGGTGATAAGCTATCAACGCTGTTGTCATCCTTAGATAGAAGATGGAAGTTCAAGATAGTTTAGTGATGACATCCATGATACGTCGTCAGGTTAGGGATAAGGCATCAGGAGTGCCGTCAGCCTTAAACAGAAGATGAAAGTTAAAGATAGTTTTGTGAAGACATACATGACACGTCGTCAGGATAGTGATAAGGCATCATCGTCATCATTAGCCTTAGGAAGAAAAAGCCAAAAGTGCAGAGAAGATGACGACATCTATAATAAGCCATCATACTCATGATAAGCCATCACGGACGTCGTCATCTATTCCGAGGAAAAGATGTAACTTTGATTTTATTTCTTTAATTTGGTAAAAATATTTAAATCCTTGTTTTAGGTTTTCAAGAAGAATTATTTTTTTGGACTCATATTTATTCAAAAAATATATGATTTTTCTCTCTCGCTAGTTAAAATATTTTGGGAGTTTTGTACCGTGGTTCAATTCAAGTTATACTTCTTGATTTTCATCATCGTTGTAAGTTAATCTTCTCACTTATGAATTCAATTCATGTACTTGTTCCTTGCATCATGAGTAGCTAAACTCCATTAACCTGAATTATGGGATCTAGGGTTAGGTCATGACATGTGCTAAACACTCAAGATTTAATAGGTGTTAGGATTTCTTGATAATTTTGAGATTTTAATTAACGTCTATTGGTTTCAAATAGTAGACACACCTATATTGATTTTCTTGAGAAAGAAATCATATGCAGTAGAAAGTGAATTATCAACAGGGACTCGAAAATAATTTGTTTAATAATCAGCACTGTAACAAGGTTAGTTAACCTAAGGTAAAATCTGGACAGTGAATAGAAATTACCTAAGTCCGAGAGTATTAGGAAATTAGACGCTTAAGTAGGTCGGGAGACATTTGAGCATATCATCGATAAAGATAGCTTGATATCCAAACCACCGTGAGAATCCTGAGTCACCTCTAGCATCTGTCATGTACCGTAAGCCCCAGTGAACATAATTCTGGTAATTTCTTAAAATCTTGGTTACAAACATTGAAATTAAAGTGACAAACAATCATTTGTGAAACTTAAACCCACATTTCAGGAAACGTTAAACTATAACTGAATTAAATCACAAACAACTTCAGTTCACACCATATTCCCTTTGGGATTTGACCCCAACCTAGTTGGGTTTTATATTGAAAATGATCGCTTACACCCATTCAAGAGTGTAGTTTGAGCGTTATCAAAAATGGCATCATTGCAGGGGAATACGATTGAAAACTAGAAGTTGTGTGCGCTAAGTGACTGTTAGTTTGGTTTCCTAGATTTACGTTTATTTTTTGTTTTTGTTTATTGCAAGTTCCTTGTTGTTTATGCCAAAAATAAGAAGTTTCGGAGAACCGTTATAACTAATTAATTCGAAACCTAAGCTGATCGGGAGAATGACAGAACAGCAAGAGGCTGACAGACTGGCAGCCTTGGCCATGGCTCAGGTGAACGTATAGAACCAGGGTCAACAAGTACGTCACCTTAACCATAATGATAAAGACTTAGGTGATGAGGTGTTGCTGAATCCTCAAAACCTAAGGTGAGCTGGGTAAATTGCTGCACCAGTGCAGCTAAATTTCAATAGAAACCATCCAGTCAGAGGAAGGTATGGTCAATAGCCTGTCCATTACGAGGTTGATGATGATGGACCAAGTGCAACGGGTGCTATCATTCCTCCACCGTTGGCACCTGGTGCAAAATTAAGCATAACAAGTACTATGATTCAACTCCTGAATCTGAAGGGGTTGTTTGGAGGATTGCCTAGTGATGATCCGAACATGAACTTGGTGAACTTTATCACCATTTGCAGATTTTTTGATAATTTGGGAGTGATCCAGAATGTGATCCGATTAAGATTATTTTCATTGTCTCTGTCTGGGAAGACAACAATGTGGTTAAATAAGCTGGAGCTTGATTCTATAACCAACTGGATCTAGTTGAAAGAGGCGTTCCTAGAATGGTTCTTTCCACCCTCCAGGGGGTACCGGTGAGGGACAAAATCAGTAACTTTAGGAACCTCCCGACTGAAGCATTGTATGAAACTTTAGGGACAAAATCTATAGATGGTGAGGTGGTTGTTGATAGTGATGTGGTTTTTGATGAATTCGAAGAAAACAAACCAGTAGAGTCTGAGCAGCTGGATAGTTCTATTGATGCTTCAGAGAAAGAAAAAGAGAAGGAAGAGGAAGTGGTATTGAAATCTATCCTGAGACCACCACCTCTCTTTCCTCAACGATTGAATAAAAAGGTTGATGATGCTAAATTCAGCAAATTAATGGCAATGCTCAAGTAATTGACAATTAATGTGCCATTGGTTGAGGCACTTGACCAAATGCCAGGATATGCAAAGTTCATGAAAGACCTTGTAACCAAGAAACATAAGGTTATCCATGAGCCGGAGGATAATCTTCTCCATTGTGGCACTATCTCTACAAGGTCTTTAGTGTAGAAAAAGGCAAATCTGGGAACGTTTACCATCCCGTGTACTATTGGCCCCCTGAAGTTCACAAAAGCACTATGCGATCTCAGTGCCAGTATAAATTTAATGCCACCGGCTATGTACGAGAAATTGGGTTTCGGGGATCCTACCCCTACAAATATGCGTTTGGTAGAGGCAAATAGATCTGTGAAGCGGCCTATGGCCATACTGCAGGATTTTTTGGTAAAGGTAGCCAATTTTATTCTGCGAGCTGATTTTGTGGTCTTATATTGAGAAGTGGATTTTGAAGTGCCCATCATCTTAGGTAGGCTATTACTTACAACTGGGAGAGTTTTAGTAGACATGGAGTTGAACGAGCTAAAGTTCAGGTTTAATGACCAAGAAGCACGCTTCAAAATACAGTCATCTATGACTCGAAAACATGAGATAAGTGTTTTCTCAATCATTGACATCTTCTATGAGGATGGTAAAGGGGTATCAATAGGTTGTCTTGGCGAAGTCTAAGTAGTCAAGACAACCAAGTTGTGTTGAGAAAGTAAATCAGGCGCTATTAGGAGGCAACCTAAAGTTTTTATGTTTAAGCAAGTGTTTTTACTTTTATAATTAAGATTTAGTACAGAGAAGGTAAAAAATGAGGAGGTCGGCTGAAAGGCCATGACGACATCTCTGATATGCTGTCACAACTGTGATAAGATATCAGAAATATCGTCAGATAGGCCAAACTTGAGGCAACTTCTGCTTATGGGTAATGACGTTTGTGATAGGCTGTCACAATTGTGATAAGCCATCATAAGTTGTCATCAGCCCAAAGCCTTAAAAGCTAAAATTTTGGGCCCAGTTTAAATTAAATCCGACCCAGCCCAACACAGGAACCTTTTCAAATTTTTGCTACTTTTAATTCTTTTCCTTTAATTTATTTCTTTTCTTAGTTAGTTTATTTCCTACTCTTTGCAAAACACTTCAAGAAAACAAGTTCCTTTGTGCGTGGGTTTGAAATTTACAATCTAGAGATTCTTTCTACTTGCTACTTCCTCTTGTGCGTGTAATCAGATTAAGGTCCCTCATCAGGTATACTCTAACTTTAACTCCTCTTTTTTTGTGGTAAGTGATTGATAAATGACAACACAAGTCCCCAAGATGATCAAACAAAGTTAAACTTAGAAAGGAGCTAAAATCGCACCTAGGGCCTGTTGTGCAGGCCCTAGGTTTTAAAAGACAGCTCACACTCAGAATTCAAGTGGATTTTGAGAAATAATAGGGACCAAAAATTGAGTTAAAATCAAAAGTAGGCTCTGATAAGAACTAATGACATTCATGATAGGCTATCACTATTAGAAATGTTGTCAAAGGCTGACAAGAATGAAGTGGTTTCTATTTAGAGCTGACGACATTCGTGATAGGCTATCAGAATTGTAATAGTTTATCAGGAATATCGTCAAAAGTAGTTAAAATTTTGAAGGTGTTGTCTAAGGTTGACGATCATTGTGATAAGTTAGCACAGTCGTGATGGCTTATCAATAATTATCGTCACACCTAGAACCTAAAGCATAAATAAGCCAAAATGATTAACGTGTTTGTGTTTGTGCTCTTGTGGACTAACCAATGGTTTTTTTACTACTACAGGAACCTTAAAATGGCACTAAAAAGAAAGATCCCAAAAGCACCAAAGAAAAAAACCAAAGAAAGTGTAAGTCATAAGCTCATCGATGATGGATCTAATTAAGAGGAGGAGGAACCCCAGCTCAAGAAGCAAAAGGAGAAGCAAAGTCCGAAGAAACCTTTTCCACCTCCACCCATTAAAGTGGAGGGTAGTGATGATACTAAGACTAAAATACCACCAGAAAGTGCAGCTTCTGAACATACTGCCTCTAAGCAAAAGGGTTCTGAACAGCATGAGTTTGACCATGTTAAATCTGAAAAAGAGGAACAGGAAGGGTCTGAGGAGTGTGAGTCTGAGGTAACAACATCTGGATCCCAGTCCACTGAACAACAAGATGATGAAGATTCTCTATCTCGAGGAATACTTATCAAATGTAAGAACCCCGAAGTTCGAGATAATGCTAGGTGGCAAATTCCTAAGGCAGAGAGCATTTTCATCGCTGGTCTAGGCAGATTTCATAGAAGAAGTGCTAAGAGGCCAATTTAGGAAGAAAAGAGGATTATCACCAGAGGGTTGAGCAGGTACCCTGAAGTGGAACAGAAGTTCCAAGAGTATGGCTTGGGATGGACCACAAAAGGAGAAGGTTCATTTTGCCCTCCAATGGTTTGGGAGTTCTACGCGAACTACCAGGCTCAGTTGGAAAACATGTGCAAGCCAGGTGAAAGAGTAGCAAACCGGCCCCTGTTAGATAGAGTACACGTGGGGGGCGTAAGTTTTGATGTCTCAATCAGAACTATCAACAGGTTCTTGCATGGTCCCGACTTTACTCCTCAGGACACTACATCATCAGTCTATGCTCGGATTAGGAATAGGGAGAAACAAAATCCGTGGTTGGCTAATATCATAGCTGAAGGAGATATAAAATGGGTAACAAACCCAAATAAAAGAATCTGCGAGTCCTCTTTGACTCAAGAGGCAAAGTTTTGGTAGGGTATAGTGAGTGCTTGGCTGATGCCCACTGATGAAGACAATATTTTGGGTGATGACCGAGCTATTCTAGTGGTGAGCATGGTGCAGAACCTTCCCCTAAATTTTGAGGAGATCATTGCTGATGAGATAAAGATTAGAATGTCAAGAGCCGATACTACTTACTCTTTCCCTTGTCTTATCACAGAGTTGTGCCGAGCTGCTAATGTGCCAAACATTATAGGGGTTGATGATGAAATTCCTATCTGAAAGACTCATAACCCCATACTCTTTGATGAAAATCAGCCAGGATTGAGACTTGATAGAGGTGTAGAGGTAGCATCAGACACTCCAGTTATAGATACTGGAGCAACACCACATATGGAAGTGCAAGATTCTGAGGCTGTGCAGCCAACTTCTTTAGCACAGGTAGGATTAATGCCTGAGACTAAAGACAACCCTTCAGTTCCTACAGCAGCAGCAGGTTTTACATTTCATCCGTTCGATATCCAAAAAGTGGCTAAACAAGCCAAGTGCTGTGAGTCACAGCTACATACTTTTGCCAAATAGTTTGCTACTGCAGTGGACATGAGAATCAAGGCTGCCCTTGAGCCTTTTGTGACTTTGCCTAAGCAGGTTGCAAATTTGGAGATCCGATTCGATGCATCGGCAAAAGAAATGTTAGGGGCTAATCTTTATAGATTCAGAGCGGCATTGGACAAGGTAAAGGTAGATGTCAGGGTACTGCAGCAACACCAATTAATGATGCCAACAGGTCAGGCCATGCATGAATCTGAGGAAAAAATTCCAATTCTTGTCCTCACTGGAGACTCACCAAAGAAAAAAAAGAAGAAAAGTGAGAAGAAAGGTAATGGAAAGAGTGAGAGGCCCGACAGTGATGAAGAGCGAAAAGAAGAAGAGGGAAAGAAAGAAGAAGGAGAACGAGGAGCTGAAAAGAGCAAAAATTGAGTCCTTAGTTGATAACGAGAAATAGAAGACAACCATCCGAGATAGGGCTGTAGGTGCCTCATCTAGCAAGGCTCCATCTACTGCAAAGCCAGATGCTCCCAAGAGAGAGAAGACAGGAGATGATATAGTAGCAGGGTCAGAGACCTAGGATCAATTTGCTTGATTGCCTTCAGGTATACCCTAACTCTTAGAGTAGTTTATTTTTTATTTTAAGTTGAGGGTGTATGGTAGGTTGTTTTTGTAGCTTATTTTGTAGATAATTAGGAGTAATACAAGTACTTGAGGCAGTTAGCTTGTTTTATGATTTTTGTGTACCTCTCCAATGATCTGATATATTGTCTACTATGTGAATTGCATCCATTTGTGACCACTGTGCATCTTTTTGTGGCATTAGTTTGGCAACTAAATAACCTTTGTTAAATAAGTACATGAACCAGATAAGTAGTGATATGCAAGATACTTGTGTGCCATGTGTGTGTAAGGTCTTACTCAGTTCCCATTGTATGTTGAATCTAAAACTTGCCTGGTTAGTCTTGTCATGGTCATAGGATAGGAGTTAGGAAAGGATCATAGGCCATTTTTTATGATTAGTCCACTTTTAGCCTAAATGACCTTTCCAATGTGAATAATATCCCTTGATCCCTGTTAAAGCCTAATTAGCCTATTTCTTTCTACGACACCTGTCACCTTCCTGTTTACATCACAATGAACTTGTTTTGTCCTTGGTCCTCCTTAGACACTGTGCACCTTGACTTAGGCAAATAATCTAAGTTGGGGGTGTCTATCATAAGGGTGTGTGATACAAAATGAGTATGAAGAGAGGAAGAATAAAATAAAAGAATAAAAAGTTGGGTGCGGTGAAAAAGGAATAAAACATGAGAAAGTTGTGTAAAAGATGATAAAAAGATAATGTGATAATTGAAAAGACTTCATCCATCTTGAGCATGTGTGATCAATAAAAAAGAGGAAGAAAAGAAGGTTGAGAGTTGAAACCCCGAGAGTTTAGTGTAGTGTCAAGGAGGCATAGTCACTCTAAAATATCCATGAATATCATACTAGCCCCTGGCCTACGTTACAAGCTTAAGAAAAGCCCTATAGTGATCCTAACTGTCCTATCTGTAAACTTGGGTACTGACTATAAGGGCAAGCCTATGGCATTTGACATGTAGTATTTGGAACTTCATTCTGAGAGTGAGTCTTGTTTTATCCCTCTGTTTATGTATTTGAATTCTGATATGAGTGAAAAAGAGATTTCTTTGTGGTGAGGGCACAGTGCGTATGTTGCTAGTCACTGACTTGTTTAGATAAGTGTGATCTTGGTATGGCATGGTTGTTATTGCTGAATTTTTGCCATATCCTGATTCTTGTATGTTGCATGGTTGTTTTCAAAAACATCAACAGTGAGCTTTAAAATTGACTGACCTTGGAGATGTTGAATGTATTCTGAACTAGTATGAGTAGTTCGCTACCAAATTGTACTTTGTATTCTCTTAGTTATGTTATGGTTGCTTGAGGACAAACAATTAATTAAGTTGAGGGTGTTGATGTGTGAGCCTATGAGAATACATTTGAGGCTTCTAACTCCAAATAATTGTAAGGTCTTGAGAAACTTTAGTTGTTTCTGATTAGTTTACTTTTATTTTTGCAGTAAATGTTGACATGTAGGAGAACCAAAAATAATGGAACCAAAAAGGCTGAAAAGTGAAGCAAAATAAAGGATAAGTGTGGCTGAAGACATTCATGACAAGTCGTCAGCCTGGTGATAAGCTATCAAGGCCATCGTTAGCCTTAAACAGAAGATAGAAGTTAAAGATATTTTTGTGATGACACCCATGACACATTGTCAGGCTGGTGATAAGGTGTCAGGAGCGTTGTCATCCTTAAATAGAATATGGAAATCGAAGACAGTTTTGTGACGACATCCATGACATGTCGTCAGGCTGGTGATAAGGCATCATCATCGTCATCATCCTTAGGCAGCAAAAGGCAAAAGTGTAGAGGAGCTGACGATATCCGTGATAAGCCGTCATACTCATGATAAGCTATCACGAACGTCGTCATCTATTCCAAGGAAAAGCTATAACTTTGATTTTATTTCCTTAATTAGGTAAAACTATTTAAAGCCTTGTTTTAAGATTTTCAAGAAGAATTATTTTTTTGAACTCTTCTTTATTTGAGATATTTCTCTCTCGCTAGTTAAAATATTTTGGGAGTTTTGTACCGTGGTTCAATTCAAGTTATGCTTCTTAATTTTCATCATCGTTGTAAGTTAATCTTCTCACTTATTAATTCAATTCGTGTACTTGTTCCTTGCATCATGAGTAGATAAACTCCATTAACCTGAATTATGGGATCTAGGGTTAGGTCATGACATGTGCTAAAAACTCAAGATTTATTAAGTGTTCGAATTTCTTTATAATTTTGAGATTTTAATTAACGTTTGTTGGTTGAAAATAGTAGATACACATACTTTGATTTGCTTGAGAAAGAAATCATATACAGTAGGAAGTGAATTATCAACAAGGACTCGAAAATACTTCATTTAATCATTAGCGTTGTAACAAGGTTGGTTAACCTGAGGTAAAATCTGGACAGTGAACAGAAATTCCCTAGGTCTGAGAGGATTTGGAAATTAGATGCTTAAATAGGTCAAGAGACATTTGAGCATATCAACGATAAAGATATCTTGTTATCCTAACCACCATGAGAATCCTGAGTCACCTCTAGTATCTGTCATGTACCGTAAGCCCTAGTGAACATAATTCTGGTTATTTCTTAAAATCTTGGTTACAAACATCAAAATTAAAGTGACAAACAATCTTTAGTGAAACTTAAAACCCCATTTCAGTAAACGTTAAACTATCAGTGAATTAAATTGCAAACGACTTAAGTTCACACCATATTCCCTGTGGGATTCAACCCCAACCTAGTTGGGTTTTATATTGACAACGATCTCTTGCACCCATTCAAGAGTGTAGTTTGAGCGTTATCATGCACTTGATCATAAATAATTCATAGAATCATTTTATCAAACACTTGCATGATATAACTTGCACATAGCTAACATTTCAGAACTTTTTTCCCTTTTCTTTGTTCACATGAGCAATTTATCATACACTTGGAAAACATAATCCATGAACATGACACTAACCACACATAGGCACCATAATTCAAATTTCCGTTTACAATTTCAAGGGTTTGGTATGGATTCACATAATTCTACGCATATATCAAATAACTCCACATTAAACTTGTAACAAAACATGGATTAGAAACCTACTTAATTATTATAATCATAAAAATAATCAAACCCAACATGAAATTTACATAATCAATACACTTGAGTTTTTAAAAATAGATTCTTGAACTCCAAGGGTGGAAGGGACCCTTGGATGAACACTTGACATACCTTTACAATTAGATTCTAAAAGATTGATGGTAAGTTCTTGAGCCTTGAATTGAATTTAAAATCTTCTAGGGTTTGTACTTGAGAGCAGCTTGTGAATAATGAATGCTCTTAGAAGGGTTCAATTTCATGTTTTGGGGCTAATAGATGTGGGAAAAACAAAACCCAAATACCCCTGAAGACGTGGCTTTTTAATGACTAAAAACTAACCTAGTGACGAGCAGGCTGATACACCGCATTGTTGGCATCAATATGATGACCAAAGCACCACGTCTAGTTTGCGTTGGTTCACTGGAATTTGTACTAGGAGCTAGAGGAAAATATCCATCGATGTGATAGGTGGCGTGGTGAACCTATATCGCATTGATCCATTGGTTTGGACTTCTAAACGTACTTCAAACAAAGTTTGAAAAATCTAAACTTGTCTGGGAACACCGATTGACATACCTAATCACGATTCAACCTAAAAATCATTACTTTAAGGTCATGAGGTTCATGAATTAGAGTCTCTAACTTACGAAGCCTAAAATAACACTAAGTCTGAATACTTGGCTAAAATTTTCTAAGTCTAGGACCCCTTAACATGCTTTAAAGGACTGAGTTAAGCTTAGGATTTTGCAGGGTCTTACAGTATCTCCCCCTTGGGAATATTCATCCTCGAATGTGACTGACTAAACTGAGAATCACTGATAGGTTGATCTTACACACTGAACATACATCTTATGCATGGAACACCTGACTGAAGCTACTGATAAGCTAAGTTTTCAAACCAAATATGCATATCTAATGCACAAGTACATGACTAAATTAATTCGTAAATGCATGACTGAATATGCAACGATAATGGATACCAAGTTTATAATTGTAACTGAATATGGACTAATCCAATCTAAGAAAGATTGTTAGCTTAAGCTGAGTATAATGATGAACCTGAAATCATTTACTAAACATGCATGAATAGGGACATGAGAACATAATTGAGGCTAAAATGTGATACATGAACTGAACTGAACCCCTGAATATATGTCTTACAGCTGAGATTGGAACTTAAGGGTCCACCTATGAGTATATACTACTCCAAACTGGATTCGTTACGTGAAGACTACTGAAAATTTTCATAGCAACTACAAATTTTCAAACTTAGACTTAACCCTTGAATACTCTCTCAACTATACTCTCCACCTTAGTACCTCACATCACCTGAGACTACTGAAAATATTCACATGGGTGTTAAGCACGAGTGCATAAACTTACTAACTTATCTGATTATCTAAATGGCTAACAACTGAATACTTGGCCATGTAATATTGAACAGTACTTAGTTTGAATAATTAGACTGGAACTATAGAGTATCATGCATATGAGGTAAGGACTGACTTGGTAACATGAGATAACTAAGCATGAATTTGTGAAAACTATATTATTTAAGAAGGCTAGACCAAGCATATAACATGACTCTGAAATAGTCTATAAACTAAGGTACTGAAATACTAATACTAAATAATTTATAATTGTATGCTATGATCAAGAAAATCTAACATTGAACTGAGTTACTGATCTAATTACTAGACTAGGACTGTGACTAAAACTGTAAATAAGACTGCAACTGAGACTGTACTGGAATTGAATACTGGGTTCTGATGACTTTACCAATTGAGGTCTAATCTGGACTGAATTCTCCCACTATGTTCAAGCCTACTCAATCTCTGAAATGCATTTATCCACTTACATATCAACATGACATTCAATCCTATCTTCATAACTATAGCCTCATGTAAAACTAGCTTGCAATAATCTTTTCTTAAAATAAAGCATTTACTCTCTCCCTTCTATTAACTGCTCATTGCTACATCATTTCACAAGGAGACTTTTCTAAAGGTTAAAACATGAGGACCTAAAGCATGAATGGCATTATACCAAACTTGACATTTAACTGAGGCCTGGGGAATAGGACATCAATATCCTACATTTTATTAAGAAATCTAAAATGAGGATTTACATGACGAAATCTGAATTTAGCTAATCATTAAGAGTATAGCATAAGTCATGGGAACTGAGCATGCTGTAAATCATGACATGAGTACATGAGTCATGAGCTGCATGACCTAATTTTGGAGATTTTATATTCATGGAACGTTCTTCGTAATTCTGAGTAAATTGAAACTCCTTATTCTTGGAATTACAAGCAACTTGATTTTTGTTATTGTGCACGAATATAAGCTATGATCATAAAGCTATCATGTAAGGCATAGGTAGTTAGCGTGATAGTTGAAGTACAAAACTTTGCACAGAGGTAAGGACGGGTTTGGCATCAAACTCTCCCCCGGTTTTTCACACATGCTGACATTACTACTAAAATATGAAGGTCTGACTTTCTGAGATATCATAATCAAACAGTTCCTGTATACCCGCCGAGCTATGATAGACTGAACCACTAGGGTGGAGACTGAGAAATATTCTATTAAGGTTTCTGGTCTGACTTTGAAATCGACTGTAATGTAAGGAGTTACAGAAGATAGAGAAGCTCCTGGATCTAATAAGACAAAACACATAAATAGAAGATCTATAACATACTAGTGACCACATCAGGAGAGTTTTTCTGATCTTGTCTAGATTAAAGTGCCTAGAGACTATTTGGGCGTTGCTTACTGGTGGAACTGGAAGTGGCACCCTGCTGATTCTGGAGACTAGATTGAAATAAAGAACAATTATACTAACCTTGTTGGCGCAAATATTTTCCCCTCTGAGCCATTACTCTACACTCCCGCATCTTATGGCCTGGCTTACCACATACAAAACACACATCGTTGCCTACTCTACACACACCTAGGTGATTTCTACCACATTCTTCACAAACTGAATGGGTACGACCACTGCTCACACTACCCTGGGTTTTGGAGCCTGGCGCCCTATTATGACTGTCATTCCTGAACTTTGGTACTAGTGCACTAGCTGAGGATGGAGGTGGAACTAAAGATTTTGGATGAAACTGGGAAAGATTTCCGCCCTCTAACTTAGGCTAATTGAAATTAAAAATACCTATTCTATCTCTCTTGTTCTCTTTCTCCTTCTTCTTAAGCTTCTGCTCCTCAATCTATTGAGCATGGACCATAATCCTGGATATGTCCATCTCCTTAATTAGAATCGTCGTCCTGCACTACTTAACCACACTATCTAACATCCCATACACGAACTTGCTTATTCTGGACCTATTGTCTGCTACTACATGGGGAACATACCTGGCTAACTTAATAAACTTAAGGGAATACTCTTTCACATTCATACTGCCTTTCTTGAGATTGATGAACTCTAACACCTTGGCTTTTCTTAGCTCTAAGGGAAAGAATCTATCTAGAAAAGCAGTAGCAAAATCTTCCCATTCTATAGGTATTGCATCTATGCCCCTGTCTACCTTCCACTGCTTAAACCATGTATGAGCTACATATTGTAGCTGATTGGCAGCTAACTCAGCACTCTCACTAAAAGTTACTCCCATGATATATGTGACTTTCTAACCCTGATCGAGGAACTCCTGTAGATCTCTTTCTGACTTAGATCTACAGAATAGGGGAGGATTCATTTGGGTGAAGTCCCAAATCCTAGTTGCAGCAGTATTGGCCACTGGGTTGGCCTGAATAGCAGTTGGCTATTCATTTTGAGCAGTTACTAAATTGGATAGAGTAGTGAATACATCCCTGAATTCTACATGAGAGACATGCTTATCTAGGGGATCTATCTGAATGGTTTGAGGTGCTGACTGCTTTTCTGTTCTTCTTCTATTGTTTTTTTGGAGGCATGTTCTGTAAATATAAGAAAGAGGTGGATTAAACTGAGAGTTTAACTTGATGTTATGCCCACTCACATGTGAATACTGAAAAAGGAAAACTTTTCCTAAAATATCTCATAGCTTCCTATCCATAAGTGTGGTATGCTATACACCCATGCACAAGACTCTACTAGATACAACTTTTAGACTTCTTAGGACTATGTTGAACCTTAGTCTCTGATACTAAGTTTGTAATGCTCGAAGTCTATACCCAGGATGACACATAGTGATCATAATCCCGAGGGACCACAAGCTAACCCATAACTGGTACCTGTTGCAATAACAGAATAATAATATTGTAATTATGCAAAAATTAGGCAAAAACATACCATAAGGTTCAAAACTGTAAATAAATTCTGAGTACGGTACATCAATACCAAAACTGAACATTTGTCTACAAATAATCTAGTCAGAAAAGCCTCTACTATCTGAACAATGAGTTGATGGGACAAGTCCTCATCTAACTCTGACTAAAATAAACTGAGTACTGAAATACTGGAATAATTAATTTGTCCTCAAACAATAAGGACTCACCACTAGTCTACTGCTGATGGATCGGGCTGCTAAGTATGATCGGGAGCTCGTGCGTCTGAACCTATGATATAAGACATCATAGCACAAAACAAAGGTATGTGTCACTACTTTGAATGTACTGCTATGCTTAGTGAGTTAGGTTGAGATGCATGGGTTCATATGCATGGATAATACTGACTAAATAACATGAGTATAACTGAATGAAAGTACATGTATGAATACATAAGCTATAATTGAGGTCATGATAACACTGGATACTGAGTTATGAAATATTGATTTACTGATATTTGAGTCTACTAATACTGTATGAATAATAGATGAATGAATGTATATGACAGTCCTGATTCTATGGAACTGTACTGAGTTCCATACTGAATTGAGTGACTATATCTGACAGTTTTGATTTCTGTAGAACTGAACTCATTTCTATTCTAAAGACTGAAACTGAGACTATAGAGGGTAATCATCTAACCAACATGCCCCATTCTAAATAGATTGGGGTCCAACCTGTAACCTCAGTTGGAAGGGTGTCAGTACCCTACGTGTAAAGATAAGTCGAGTCACCCTCATCTGGCAGGTGCTCTAAATTAGATTGGTGGTACCCTCAAATGGAAGGTAGGACACCTAATCAACCCTTAACTTGCAGGTTAATGTCTCAACCTATGTTGGCTATGTTATGAAAAAAAAGGACTGCTTATAAGGATCACACCCTTTACTGGAAGATGAGTCCCCTCCCTAGGTTCACTCAGTATTGAATTCTACTCCAAACTAAATAGACACTGAACTGGGTTCTAAACTGTATTAGGCTGGACTGAACTATAACTGATCGTACTGTCTAATTGAATTGAACAGAGTTCACTGAGATCCGTTAACTAACAAAGTACTACAGAGTTCTGTGGACTAGCTGGATTTTATGGGGTTTGAATTGAATACTGCACTATAACTTTGACTGATTACAGAGGTTACTATTCGTGACACTACTGAGACTGTTCTATAACTACCATAGCTCTAGGTAAACAGCTAATTTTCGGGTATTGAATACCCCAAGGACTCAATAGCATTAAAATTAAATCATAACATAAATTTAAAAAGGCATAACAATATGCACTTGACCGTAACTTATTTATAGAGACATTTTAACAAACACTTGCATGATAAAACTTGCACATAGCTAACATGACATGACTTTGTTCCTTTTTCTTTGTTCACATGAGCAATTTATCAAACACTTGGAGAAGATAATCCATGCACATGACACTAACCACATATAGGCACTATAATTCAAATACCCATTTACAATTTCAAGGGTTTAGCATGGACTCACATGATTCTATACATATATCAAATAACTCCACATGAAACTTATAACAAAACATGGATTAGAAACCCACTTAATCATTATAATTATGAATATAATCAAACCCAACATGAAATTCACGTAATTAATACACTTGAGGTTTTAATAATAGATTATTGAAATTGATGGTAAATTCTTGAACCTTAAATTGAATTTAAAATCTCCTAGGGTTTGTTTTTGTGAGCAAATTGTGAAGAATGAATAGTTTTTTTCTATTTAAAGGGTTTAATTTCATGTTTTGGGGATGATAGACGTGGGAAAAAAACCCAAATACCCCTGAGGATATAGATTTTTAGTAACTGAAAACTGTCCTAGTGATGCCAGACCGACACACCACGTCGTTGGCATTAATGCGATGATTAATGCTCTGCGTTGAGTCTATATCAGTTCACTAGAATTTGCACTAGTTGGAGGAAAATATTCATCGATGGGATAGGCGATGCGGTGCATCTATATCGCGTCGATCCACTGGTTTGGACTTCCAAACATGCTTCAAACGAAGTCTAAAAAATCCAAAACTTGTCCGAGAACACCCACTGACATACCTGATCATGATTCAACCTAAAAATCATTACTTTATGGTCATGAGGGTCATGAAATAGAGTCTCCAACTTATGAAAGCTAAAATAACACTAAGTTTGAATACTTAGCTAAAATTTTCTAAGTCTGGGACCCCTTAACAAGCTTTAAAGGACTGAGTTAAGCTTAGGATTTTGTGGTGTCTTACAATATCTCCCCCTTAGGAACATTCGTCCTTGAATAAAACTGACTAAACTGAGAAACACTGATAGGCTGAGCTTACACACTTAACATGCATATCGGATGCATGGGACACCTGACTGAAGCTACTGATAAGCTGAGTTTTCAAACTGAATATGCATATCTGATGCATGAGTACATGATTAAACTAATTAGTGAATGCATGACTGAATATGCAATGGTAATGGATACCAAGTTTATAACTGTAAGTGCACATGGACTAAGCCAATCTAACGATGACTGTTACCTTAAGCTGAGAACATTGATGAACCTGAGATCATTTACTAAACATACATGAACAGGGACATGAGAACATAACTGAGACTGAAATGTGATACATGAACTAAATATCATAAACTTAACAGAAACCCTAAAAATATGGCTTATGGCTGAGATTGGAACTTGAGGGTCCACCTATGAGTACCCACTACTGCACTAGAATTCGTTACGTGAAGAGAAGATGGAAGGTTTAGGTCATGAAGTCTCGGGGATTATAGTGCATCTCCCCTTTGAGACATTATATCCCCTGAAGAATGCTGACTTGGCTAAGATACAGAGGAAAAACTGAGATGATGCACAGGGCACCTATGAACTAAATTATGACTGCATAACGGGGATCTAAAACTAAGGCATGGCACCCGAACTGAGTTGAACTTGCATCCACATAGTTGCTTGATCTTGGAATAGTTACATTCATAAGTCTTTGGATAGTGAAACAAGATGTAAAGATGGGAAACCCAACCATACAAACAATGTCCGCCTAACTGCTAAACTAAATGTCTGGTTTTGAGGACTAACTTATGCTGAAAACTTATATTCGACTGGAGCCTTTCTTTGACACTCTTTCTATAGAGTTCTAGTCACTTTAGGGAGAAAGAAGTCTTGGCATCGCTGAATCAAACAGATGAATAAGAAAATCGCATCCTGGCTAAAATTATGTAATATGAATTGGGCCTGTGAAACATTATCTTAGATGAAGTGACTAAGCCTTATGCACTATAACTATAAATTTTATAGTTTAGACTTATCCCTTGAATACTCTCTCAACTATACTCTCTACCTTAGTATATCACATCATCTGAGACTACTGAAAATATTCATATGGGTGTTGAGCATGAGGGAATAAACTTACTAACTTATCTAATTATCTGAATAGCTGATAGCTGAATACTTGGTCATGTACTATTGAACTGTACTTAGTTTGAATAACTGAACTGGAACTGTAGAGTATCATGTATACGAGGTAAGAACTGACTGGGTAACATAAGATAACTAAGCATGAATTCATGAAAACTATATTATTTGAGAAGGTAAGACCAAGCATAGAACATAACTCTAAAACAGTCTGTACACTGAGATACTAAAATACTGATAACTGAATAATAGATAACTGTACGCTATGGTCAAGAAAAACTAAAACTAAACTGAGTTACTAATTTGATTAATGGACTGGGACTATGACTGAAACTATAACTAAGACTACAACTGAGACTGTATTGGAACTGAATACTAGGTTCTGATGACTCTACCTACTGAGGTCTGATCTGGACTGAATTCTCCCACTATGTTCAATCCTACTCAAATCTCTGAAATGCATTTAGCCACTCACACATCAACATGAATTTCAAGCTCATCTTCATAACTATAGCCTCGTGTAAAACTAGGATACAATAATCTTTTCTTAACATGAAATATTTACTCTATCCCTTCTAAGGAACTGCTTATTGCTACATCATTTCATAAAGTGAGTTCACTTAAGGTTAAAATATGAGGACCTAAAGCATGAATGTCTCTATACCAAACTTCACACTTAACTGAGGCAAGGGGAATAGGACATCAACATCCTGGATTTCATCGAGAAATCTAAAATGAGTATTTACATTATGAAATCTGAATTTATCTGATCATTAGTAGTATAGCATAAGTCATGTGAACTAAGCATACTGTAAAGCATGACATGGGTACATAAGTCCTGAGCTGCATGACCTGATTTTTGAGTTTCTATATTTATGGAATGTGCTTCATAATGCTGAGTGAACTAGAACTCCTTATACCAGGAATTATAAGCATACATGATTTTAGTTAATGTGCACGAATATAAGCTATGATCATAAAGCTGACATGTAAGGTGTGGGTAGTTATCGTGATAGCTGAAGTACAAAACTTTGCACTAAGGTAAGGATGGGTTGGGCATCAATCTCTCCTACTGCTTTTCTATATATGCTGATATTACTACTAAAATCTAAAGGCTTGAATTTCTAAGATATAACAACCGGACAGATCCTATATACCCACCGGGCTAAGATAGACTGACCTACTAGGGTGGAGATTAAGAAAGGTTCTGTTAAGGTTTCCAGTCTGACTTTGAAATCGACTGCTATGTAAGGAGTTACAGAAGACAGAAAAGCTCCTGGATCTAATAAGACAAAACATATAAATAAAAGATCTATAACGTACCAGTGACCACATCAGAAAAATATTCCTGATCTTGTCTGGACTGAAGTTCCTAGAGACTATTTAGGCATTGCCCACTAGTGGAACTAGAAGTGGTACCCTGCAGATTCAGGCGATCATACTGAGCTGAAAGACGATTATAGTGACCTTGTTGGTGCAAATCTTTTCCCCTCTGAGCCATTACTCTATACTCCCACATCATATAGCTTGGCTTACAACTTCTTAAACACACATCACTGCCTTCTCTACACACACCCAGGTTATTTCTACCATATTCTTTGCAAAGTGGATGGGTACGACCACTGCTCGCACTACCCTAGGTTTTGGAGCCTGGCAACCAATCATGTCTATCATTCCTGGACTTTAATATTGGTGCACCATATAAGGATGGATCTGGAATTAAAGATTTTAGATAAAATTGTGAACGGTTTCTCCCTATGACTTAGGCTGATTAAAATTGAAACTACCTGTTCTAGCTCTCTTGTTCCCTCTATCCTTCTTCTTTAGCTTCTGCTCTTCAATATGTTAAGCATAGACCATAAACCTAGATACGTCCATATCCTTAATTAGCATCATCGTTCTGCACTCATTAACCACACTATCTGATACACCAAACACGAACTTGCTCATTCTAGACCTATTGTCTACTACTATATAGGGAGCATACCTGTCTAACTGAATAAACTTAAGGAAATACTCTTTCACGTTCATAATTCCTTGCCTGAGATTGATTAACTCTAACACCTTGGCTTCTCTCAATTCTAAGGGAAAAAATCTATCTAGAAAAGCAGTAGCAAACTCTTCCCATTCTATGGGAGCTGCTTCTGTGCTCCTGTCTACCTTCCTCTGTATAAACTATGTATGAGCTACATCTTGTAGCTGATAGGCAGCTAACTCAACACTCTTACTAGAAGTTACTCCCATGATATCTGTGACTTTCTGAACATGATCGAGGAACTCATGTGGATCCTCTTCTGACTTAGATCCTAAGAATAGGGGAGAATTTATTCGGGTAAAGTCCCAAATCCTAGCTGCAGCAGTATTGGCCACTTGGTTAGTCTAAAAAGCTGTTGGCTGTTTGTTTTAAAATGCTACTTAATTGGCTAAAGTAGTAAATACAGCCCTGAATTCTGCATGAGAGACATGCTCGTCCAGGGGATCTGCCTGAACGGGCTAAGGTGCTGACTAGTTTTATATTCTTCTTTTGTTATTCTTTTTGGGAGGCATGTTCTATAAATGAAAGGAAGAGGTGGACTAGACTGAGAGCTTTACTTGAGCTTATGCTCACTCGCACGACATGAATACTAAAAGAAGGGAAATGTTTCCTAAAATATCTCGTAGCCTCCTGTCTATAAGTGTGGCGTAATACACACCCATGCACAAGACTCTACTAGATGTGGCCTTCAAACTTTCTAGGACTATGTTGAACCTTAGACTCTGATACCAAGTTTGTAATGCCCGGAGTCTATACCTCAAATGTAATACGATGCTCATAATCTCGAGGTACCACAAGCTTACCCATGACTGGTACCTGCTGGAATAACTGAATAATAATACTATAATAATACATAAATTAGGTGGAAACTTGCCATGAGGTTCAAAA
>NC_061112.1:84651045-84806319 GCF_002878395.1 Capsicum annuum
ATGGAATGTCAAATTTTTGACGGACCACCGCTCGGAACGTCAAAGCCATGTAAAAAAGTTGAACATTCTGGATAAGGCTTTATGGTCAAGTGGTGGACCGTCAAAAAAATGGTGGACCATCGCTTCAGTTATCAACCTGAAGCCAAACAAATTAAGATACTGGAAGCAACTGATGAACGAATTGGCAGACCGTCAATTACTTAACGGACCGTTGGGCCAACCATCAGAAAGCTGAATCATAAATTGGTTTTTGGTAAGCTGTGACGGTCAGCCTGACGGACAATCGGTCCAACCGTCAATAAAACCCTAGGTTCTGTTCAGATCGAACTATGTCTATAAGCTATTTAATACCCAAGAAACCGACCCAAAGTCTTTTAAAGGATAAAATCAAGTGGTTATGTGTGTTACTATCTTTTTAAATTCCCAATTGTTCAACTCCCTCTGGATTTAGGGAATCTGAAAGCAGTTACTACGCTGAGACTTTTCCTCTTCATCTTTCTCTCCTATTTAAACAATATTTTTATTCTCATCTTCAAATCATAACAAAGGCTACCAATCATTAACAAGTGTTTACAAGTTCTTTCACTTCTGCATTAGCAAGAGAGAAGAGTAAAGTAATACACTATCAAGGTATGAGCATAACTCTTTCATTCGTTCTTTTAATGGCAAAAATGTGAAGTGAATATGTGTTTGATTAATAAAATTTTGGTTTGTTCTCTTTATTTGTTTTGAATTATTGATTTATCTGAGTTCAGAACTTTGATATTCACTGTATTGGGTGAAGTCTGAGTAACCCACATGCATAAAGAGATAAATGTTGTTCTTAAATGCAAAATTGGTGGCATTTTACACTGGAAAATCGATGTTGTGCGCTAAGTGTTTGAAAAATTGTCAGAATGAAAAGCTAAAATTGAAATAGGGTTGTGATGACAACCTTGATGGATCATCGATATTTCGACGGACCACCAGATGAACCGTCGCAAAGACCTCAAACTTGACATTCACTAGATAAAGAGTGACGGACAACCTGGTAGACCGTCAGGTCAATCGTCGCAACCCTTTGACAAATCAAGAGTTTTTGGATAAGGCCTGACGGCCTACTCAACGGACTATCGCATGATTGATGGGCCGTTAGTATGGCCGTCAAGGAAACTACTTCACTATTTTTTACAGATTTTATTTTGTAACTGAGTCTTTATCTATTTTTTAGGCATCATGGCACGCAAACTTCCAATATCCAGAGGGGGTCGATCCCAAAGAGGTAGAGGCGATCCAGTACCTGCCTACAACATAAGGAAATAAGAAAGGGATACTCATACACTCTCCCAATCTGAAGATGAGAGTGGGAGTAGCACTAGTAGTACCAACTCAAGCCCCGATGAGGTAGGGGTTGCTACGTCTCAACCCAAGTCGGTTGAAGCTGGAACTGAGGCCACTAATGTGAAAGAGCAGACTGAATCGTCTTACATGGACACTGAACTTGAAGAAGTCAATGTGATTAAGCGCAAGAATCTCAAGTTAGAGAGATAATCAGGTAGCAACTTGAGGGAGCAAAGGATAAATTCTATGCAGGGTTAGAACCGACAGCAAATCGAGAGATAAAAAGGCCATTCGCTGAGGAGTATCAAATTGTCACCATAGAATTGCATGAATATCCTGAGTTGGAGCATCGCTTCTGTGAGTATGAACTGGCATGGATGAGCAATCCTTTCAGATCATATCAACCAAATTGGGTAAGGAAGTTTTTTGCTAATTATCTGGTTTTGGCAGAGAAGGATTGTCCAAAGGGGTCGAAGGTTGTAGACTTGCCCAATAGGGAGTCGATCCCAGTCTTAGGAGTCAACATTGAAATTTCAGCCTGAACAATCAATAGAATGCTATTTGGACTCGAGTACGAAGCTCCACCTGCTATGCCTGATCTTGAGTACAAACTGAGATCTGCATCTACTCAGAGGCCTTGGGTAGCCAGTTTACTAACTGATGATGGTAACCCCTTATAGGCAACAAATCCACATAAATGCATTTTGAAGTCTTCTCTTAGCTTCAAAGCTAAGTTCTGGTGGGCTATTATTCATTTGAGGCTAATGCCCACAGGAGGTGATATAAATTTGGATAAGCATAGAGCTGTACTAGTGGCCAGTCTGATATCCGGGTTGTAGATTGATTTTGGCCAAATTATTGCCGATGAATTATTTGTGAGAGCCCATAAGGTAGCAAGTGCATTACCATTCCCGTGTTTAATCACGGAGTCGTGCAGGAGGTTAGGTGTGCCCCTGATTCGTGGGGTCGATAATAAGGTCAAGGCAACGCATAGGCAGGATTTGGAGAATTTTAAGGATGACTCAAAGTTCTAAATGAGGGTGAACAAACCTCTAGCCTACCAAACTCAGTCTGCACCAGCTCCAGATACATCACAAATTCCGACAGGTATGTCACTGCCCATCACCACATATATGCCTCCTAAGTATGTGCCACTAAGTATATCTGTAGGGTCTGGATCTGCATTACCAATGGGTGGAGTAGATTATGCAGAATATAGGTTGATGCAAGAGAATTTTGCCAAGTCGATGAAGCTAAAGAAGAGGTTTAGAAACAATTAGATAAGTGGACTTTGGAATTCAAGCCTTTCATTGATGAAATTATAACTGGAGCAATCTATCCATTCCAAAGTATTTAGATTAGGATAGACAATATGGAATAACGCATAAACAAAAGGCTAGATACACTGTCACTTCCAGATCTTGCAAAGCTCATGGCAGACTTTTAGCAAGCAAAGGAAGACATAGCAGAGTTAAAGAGTAGGCAGTCCCAGCAGATAATTTTTTAATTGATCCTAGTTATGAGTGATGATGATGATGAGGGAATAGTTGATCTGATGGGGAGACCAATGAAAGATAAAGGTAATAAGTAGGTAGATGAGCGTACTGGAAGGAAAGCTAAAAAGAGAAAAAGAAGGAAAGCCATGACACTATAAGAATGAGAGCAACATGATATGAGGAAAGCCAGCAGAAGATCAAGGATAGATAAAGATAGAAGAAGGAAGATAGAAGAATACAAAGCGACTGTAGTGTCTACCAGTTCCACCCCAGCCAGGGGGCAAACTGCAGACCCAGTCAGAGATGTGGTACCTCCAATTTCGGAGGAAGGGTTTTTGAGTACCTCCACCACCATGGGGGTCAACATTGCACTAGATGAGGATGCTGGAGCCTCACCACACTTCACAGATTCCTCATATGAATAAGAGGCAATACAAGTATACCTACTCCTTTATACTTTTATTTGATGCTTTGAGAAAAATGCATATATTTTTCTGTGGGGGGTGGTGTACTTGTACCATGGGGGGTTGTGTTGCCGATATTGTTTTCTTACCATGTGCTATCTAGAAGAATTGGCATGTCTAGGATTATGTTTAAGTTTGTATTTTTTTCTAGGATTACCTGTAGGCTTGCATTTTTTCTTTCTTAAATCTTGTTCTGTTGTTAATGTTGGTCCATGAAATAAAAGTGTCATTTCTGTTAGAACCTTGTTGTGAATATGGATAATGAATTATGTAGGTATCAAGCTATGACTATGTTCATATGACTGTTTACTTTTGTCTTATAGTATATGTTATCAACTGTTAGTGAATCTGTAGTTGGTATTAACTTGTAAAATGTGCATGACATGTGATGTAAATTTTAGGAACAGTAGAATGAGTTTAACTTAGTTACCTATATGTGTGAGTATTTGTATTAGTTCTTACTTAGTGTAGTACATCGAACTTTTCTGGTTCAATTGATGTTGTGTTGTAGTAGATAAAACAAGAAATGATAGCAGGCCGCCTTGTGATTTTAGTCCACTTAGCCAAAATAATTAACTCCACCAAAAAGAATTTTCCATATTTGAACCCTTCTTTGAGCCTATGTTGATTTATTTTCTTTATTACCAACCACTCTAGTTAACCCTCTTTAAGTTGTTAACACTTAGCTCTGTCCCTGGCCTAATAGTGGGCATTGTGAACCTAAACTTCGTCAAAACGCCTAAGTTGAGGGTGGCTATTGTCAAGATGTTAGCTGTCTAAGGGAAAGTTGGTTTAGAGCATCCGGCCCTGGTCTACTTAAGACACTGTACACCTTGACTGATTATATCAGCATAAGTTGAGGGTGGTTAACGCTTGTGTGAGAGTTCTAATTTGTATCCACAAAATATACTGAGTAGTGGATTTCTTTGACTGTGAGGGCAGCCTAATTCGGTTGATCTCTGTAAATTCTTATATCCATGTTTGTGTATATGTATTAATTTTGAAATATTGCCGGTTATGGACTCTGATATGTTGAGCAATATAATTAGGATAACGAGTGAATGGTTGTGTGAAAATTGGTTAAGTAAGTTGAATGCCTGTCATTGTATTGTCCATACCTGTAATTTGGTGTTGAGTGCTTGAGGACAAACAATTATCTTAAGTTGAGGGTGTTGATGTTCTGGCTTTTGACGAAATATTTTGCATCTTTTTCTCAAAAAAAATTTGTGTTTTCAAGCAACTAAAGTTGTATTTAATAGTGGTTTTAAGTGTTTTCAGGTAAAGGAGTTAGGCATAGAAGAAACCTGGAAATTTGGCATAAAAAGGGTTCTGGCGGGCAAATTGGCGAACCGTCAGCCATGCGACGGACTGCCGAAGTGATCGTCAAGCTAAAACAAGAAGAAGGAATTTCAGATACTCTGCGATGGACCAAGTAGCGAACCGTCAGACTTGCAACGGACCGCCAAATTGGCCACCAGCTTTAACCATAATTTAATATTCCAGAAGACTCAGTGACGGTCTAGATGATGGACCGTCAACATGACCGTCAGTCCTTAACAGAACCTGGCATCTTGGGGTAGGCAGCGACGGTCCACCTGATGGATTGCCAGACTCTCATCGGGCTGTTAATTGGACCGTCAATTTGGATGTGGCATTTTCTGAGTTTAAATTTTAAATCTTCTAAACCCGGGAGCATATAAATACCCAGTTAGGGTTTTATTGAGAGTATATTGAATCTTGGAGATTTTTTTTTTAGTTTTCCATCTTTAAAATTCTCTGTAACCTAGAAATCTATGAATCAAACTAAATTTGTGGATCTAATCATTCCTTTGCTTTTGAAGATTCAAGAATTAATTCTTGTAACCTTTGTAAGTGAACTTTGAATTTTTTTATGAATAATACAAGTATTCTTTCTCTTTCTTCTATGGAGATGAGTGGCTAAGCTACCATAACTAGTGTTATGGGAGTCTTGATGTAAACAGTTGATATGGGTTGTGATTTCAATTGAGTTTCTGTAGGTAATTGATATTGTATAAACCCTTCTTCCCTCTAATGATTTTTCTTGGTTGCAAAATTGAAAAGTGAGCCCAAGAACAATCACTTGTTCGAATAGAAAAGTGTTTGTTGGGTAAAGAAAGGGTTTACATGAAATCTAAAGACCTAAATCTTTAGATTAATGGAGAATGCCTTAACAAGGATTAACCTACATGAGAGAATAGTTGAATAATTAATATATTCTTTAAGTTGAGAGAGTTAAAGGATAAACTATCCATTAAGGTTGAGAAACTAATGGAAAAACAATAGAATTTAATTGTTCTTGTAATTGAAGTTATTGAGTGGAACTCAAAAGTGATTCACAACCTTAACTGTTTAAACATCTTGGTAACCATAACTCTAGTTTGTTTAATATCATTGAATTATTACTAGCAGAAAGAATCATTAGTTGGAACAACTTGGCTACAATTACTTAGAATACATTTTATAAATCAAAACCCCTCTTATTCAGGAACCTTTGATCAACAGTCTAATAACAATCACAATACTTAGTGAACACAGTATTCCCTATGGGATTTGACACCTAACCTAGTTGGGTTTTATATTTTACAGCGACCGCTTACTCTCTCATAAGAGAGGTGTAATTTTGGCGTATCACCCTTACGCCAATATAAGCCTCATTAAGGCCCATGAGGAACTGATATACCTTATATTTCTCCCTTTTTTGAAGACCATATTTGACCGCACAAGTACAAGTGTTAACATAAGATGTGGAATTAAACCTAAGCTTATCCCACAATCTTTTGATCTTATTAAAATAAGATGTATTGTCTAGTGACCCTTGACTAATGGATGCCAATTCTTTCCTCAATTCAAACACTTTAGTTCCACTAACTGGCCTATATTTTTGTTTAACTGAGACCATATACTTTCAGTGGTGTCAAAATATTAAACACTTTCGGCTATTTCTGGGGATATGGAACTGGTTAACCAAGATATTACCATGTTGTTACACTTATCCCAAACCCTACTACGAGATGTGATTTCAATAGGTCTGGTGTAAGTCCTATCAGTAAAACCTATTTTGTTTCTAGCAAATAGAGCAACAATAATGTTTCTTCTCCAACCCCTAAAACCAGTTCCAGAAAATGGTAAGCTAATCAAAGAAATACTGGGGGGTATCAGAAGAAGAGAGATACAAAGGGTCAGAGTAATCAGTAGTAGCATAAGTCAAAGCACCAGATTGTTCGTGTTTACCATGGTAACTCAAAACAACTATGCAAGTACCGGATAACCAAACTCAACAATTATACACCAAATTAGATGATTCCCAAATCGATCAAACACCACCAAAACAACATAAATCAAAGAAAGAGAAAGAAGATTACCCCTCCCCATTTTTGCAATAAAAAAATGACAACGACCTTGTTATGGGAAGAAAAATCCAGTATAAACCAAAATCAGCCTAAAAAATTCATCGGGACCAAATTTTGACGACCTAAAAAATCACCATCGGGCTTAAAATATATCGTGAAAAGCTACGAGGGTATCATCGAAAGATGCATAATCACATGGATAACACGGATCTCTGCTCTGATACAATGTCAAAGTATCAAAACCATGAGAAATCAGTTGAAAAAGCAAACCTTAGAGAGAAGCTTTGAGAGAGAAACTAAAACGAGGAGAGAGAAAATCTTATTTAGGAAAAAATATCTCTTTTGTCTAGAAGGACCTATTTGTCCTCTTTTATACAAGTATGGTCCATAAACCCGAAAATAGAAAGTGGGCCTACTAACTATTATATTTAGTCGGGCCAAACCCAATAATGAAATACAACAATATGTACAAAACTCATGTACTGGTAGTTGTAACTTAAACAACCTTTCATAACTGGAGACAGAATAAAGCATCAATAATAGAGATATTTACTGTCACTTCTTGATTAATACATTTCCTTTATATGTTACTTCTCGAACCATAATAGTATTATTTGATTAGATCATCTAATCCATAGCCATACTTTGGCTTGTTAAATCCTACTATAACTATCTACCAGTTAGTAAATTACTGTCCTTAATACTAGCACATAATTTAATCTCAAATTCATTTCTCCAGAGAGTTAAGTTATATATGACACGATGTAACATTGCATAAAATTTGTTCGATAAAATTAACAGTACTCTATACAATATGCTGCAGGAGATGTACAGACTTTCACAGAACTAGTTGCATTTTCATTTAATGGATAATTCATTAAGCAAGGCCAAAAAAGTGAGTTATTTAATTTTGCATTCGTCCCCTGGACACTGGACCTTCCTTCCTTCTCCTAGCAAAATAAATCCAAAATTTCACACACATTTAAATTATGAAATTTACCTTATGATACAATACATTGATCCATTATGAAGAAGTTGCTGGTGCCAAATTATATATCGTTGTGATAGAACTTGTAGCAGTTGGGATTCATTCTTTCTATGACACAATGTCCTAGCATGTCCTTCGAATTCACTAAATTCTGTTTACATAAGAACTCTTCACTTGTAATTTTGTCCACTTTTTGATCAAAATCATGCACAAAAACATGTGTCTTTGGGTTGCCACTTTTCTTGCTCCGTGCCAGAACACCAGCAGTAAAGATAGCAGACATTCGACCAGGTGCCTCTGGCCAGTATCCTCTTGGTCCATCAGCTAAAATAACATGCCAATTCACTTCATAGAATTGATTAGGAAGGTCATTTAGCCTGAGTTTACACTTCGTAAACAACAAATTCTGTACTGGCCTACACCCATTCTATAGTTGTTCTTGACTGATGTAATCTACTCTTTCATTTCAATCAATTTATTTGTATACTACACGTCATAAGTTTCAATCTCTGGGTATTTCTCCTCGATATAAGAAGCATAATATATATTTTCATCGATGAAAACTGTTCTGCCATTATGATTTAAGGCTTTCCAGAGAAGGGTTTCGTGTATGAGGCTGAAAACGAGGAGATTACAAGGATGTTGACATTGTCGGAGTACATCAATAATTTATTTGATATCTGTATACAACATACATTCAGTGTTGTTGGGATATGAAGCGTAGTGTGTAAGGGACCTTACAACTGCTTTTGACAATGGAGGATTTGTTGAACCAGTTATCGCAGAGACGGCAGCAACAGTGGTGAGGGATTGTCTGGTGTAAATAAGATTAAGGAGGAATGCAAGAGTGAGGAATGAAACAAACATAAGAAGTCATAAACAGTTGGAGGTGCCTTGTTTGTGGATATAAGGATGTAAGAGTATGAGTTTTGTGTTACTGCCAATGTTATCTTTCATCTTGTGATCAAAAAAATTTACAGTAGATAGGTCGGCTGTGTGGGGCGCGGGAGGTAGAGGTGGGGGTGGGGGTGGGGGAGGGGGATGTAGGATGTAGAAATTCCTACAAAGTAGAAAGGGTTTCTGAGGGGGAAGAGGATTGAGCTTTAAAGAAACACAGACAAGAGGATTGGCAGATGCACGGGGCATTATACTGCAGTATAGGTGAGCCTTCAGTTTGATATCTAACAATGATATACGATATGATCAAAACAACTGAACTGTAATTATATATTTGAAGGTCTAAATATTCCATGTATGATTATTGAACTTTATTCATTAAAATAGAACAGGCGGTCTATTGTACTAAAACACACCCTATGCGTGGAGTCTAGAAAAAGACTGGACCAAAAGGGTAAGGGTATATTGTACGCGTGTCTTACCTCGCATTTTTACCAGAGATTGTCTCCACGGCTTGAATCGATGGTCTCCTGATCACATGACAACAACTTTAATAAATTACCTTGAGGCTCCCCTTCTTATTCGTTAGTATAACAATATAAATTAAAAATATATCATATAATTTTATTGTAGATACCATTCAATATTTTGTTATGCTTTTACTTTTTAAACTAAATTTGACTATTTTTTTCTTTGAACAAATGGTCTATCAAAAATATATTTTTTTTACTTAAAAGTAAGAATAGAGTCTATGTACACTTTACTTTTCTCAAATTTCATTTATTGGACTACACAGGATAAATTGTAGTTTTGTCCAAGTATATTAAAATAGCTGATTTATGTATAAGTTGTTCAAAGTCGTCTTTTTTTTTTTAGTTTTGTTTTTATTTTGTTTCATTAAATATTTGTTAATCGTCTTTTGCTTTATATAGGTCGCAGGACCGGCACTACATAGTAAAACAATAGCCAATCGCTTTAGGTCCCAAATTTAAGAAACTTCATTTTTTTCATAATAATAGATTATAATTTTTTTATTAAAAAAGTTATTAAGTATTATTCGTAGAAAAATAAACTTTTTCTAGAAAAATAAACTTTTTCTATAAAAGTAAAAAAATTATTAGAAGTTTGATCCTTAGGCCTCCAAATTTGAGGGGTCTTATTTTTTTATAATAATAGATTATATTTTTTTAATTAAAAAAAATTATTAAGTACTATTCGTAGAAAAAAATAAATTTCTTATATAAAAGTAAAGAATTATTAGAAGTTTGATGTATTTAAACATTAAAGTACTATGTAACAAGAAAGATTAAAAGCATTAGTTAAAAGATTATTAGAAGAAATCGACTATAAACAAATATTAATAACTTTGCATCTCAAAATATCTAAAATATAGACTTTATTATAAAATATATATTTATTTTTTCTTGAAAATTTAAAGTCTCCATTCAATTTTCGCTTTAGACAACAGGTGTTTTTCCATTTTTCCTCTGTAACTCTATAAAGACAACATCTATCTTTCCATTTTCCCTTTTTGATGAAACTTTATTCCTTTCCATTGAAGAATTGTCAAAATCTTATTGTTGTTCTCTCATAATCTTCCTCTACGCCTCAGATCTTCAATCAAATACTGTAAGTTTTTTCATTCATATTTTTTCTTTTCCAAATTTCAATTTTTACTTCAAATTTGAAAAATATTCAACAAACAAGAGCTAAATTTGTCGTTTTAACTTTATGAGTGACTTTTTTTCGTTATTCTTCGTTTATTTAACTATACCCATAAAACCATTTTCGATTTACAAACTTTTTCCTTCCTTGTGGAGTTTTTGCATTTAATGAACTGTCTATTGAGCAATCTTGAGCTTCAAAGCTGATTAGCAAAATTTCAGATTCGATTTTCTTAATTTGTCTTTCATATCTTCTGAGAAATGCTGTGATATTGCTAAAGTTTGATCCTTTTGGGTTTCTGAATAGTTATTGGAGTAGTTTTACGCAATTAAGAGAAGACTAACAAAATTTTACTTGTACTTTCTATTAATTTGTGTCTTGAATACTTTTGAGGAATAGTATGTTGTATCTTAAGTGTAATCATTTTTTTTTAATTTTTGGGGAGCTAGGGAGATTATCCTTCTTTATCCACTCGAGAAAAATGAAAAAAAAAGAGATTTTGAGTAAATTTTTTAACTAATTTGTTGAATGCTTCTTTCTTTTGTCAATAACTATATGAGAACTTTTAGTTTTGAAAATATGCAGTGAATATACTGTCCATTCTGTTGGTTGGGTAATGGCAAACAAGTATACATTAAAAAGTCAAATATGCCATTGATTGTATTTGGACAAAAACTGAAAATGATATAATATTAAATAATATTTCACAAAAAACATTCTCAACAGATAGAAAAGGATTGTTCCTTTTTTGTTTAACAGAGGAAAAGAGATAGAGATCATACAAAGGCATCTTAAAAGATTGCCACGCTTCTTGCAACACTAACTTTCACCTAATTATCCACGTTTTGCATTTCAAAAACATGAATATAAGTATTTATTTCCACTTTGATATATTTTTTCTTGAGCTGACGGTCTATCTGAAACAACCTCTACATTCCAGATTCTACCTCAGACTGTAATCACTTATCCTTATATAATTAAACAATCCTTTAAGATTTTCAATTGATAGTTAATAAGGACTTTAAAAGGTGGCATAACAAGATGTTTAATTCCCTGGTTTGATTCCAGTTTAACAGCTACATATTTTCAGTTTGGATTTTGTTATAAGTATGTTTATGCGTATGGGTGACGTTCTTTAACTCCCAACATTTTATTGAAATTGTTGTACAATAGGATAGCAAAGTAAATGTTATCTTTACTGTTTTCTTGTACAGTGAACTATAATTGTGGTATAAACAATTCCGAAACAAAAAGTTATACTAACTGTGGAATAAAACTACTTTCACGTTCTACCTTGGACTGTAATCGCATATCTTTGTATAACCAAACAATCCTTTAAGATTTTGAGTTGATAGTTAAGAAAGAGTTTAAAAGGTGACATAACAAAATGTTTATTGCTGGTTTGATTCCACTTTAACAGGTACATATTTTCAATTTGGAGTTTTTTATAAGTATGGGTATGAGTATGGTTGTTGTCATCAACTCCTGAAATTTTGTTGAAATAGTTGTATAATATGATAGTAAAGTAAATGTTATCTTTACTATTTTCTTGTCTAACTAATTCCACTTCTTAACTGAACACTTTGCAATCAGCAAACCACCACTACCGGAAAGCTTCGCACCTTAGCTTTCGCTGTAAATATTTCATTATTACTTCGTTCATTAATTTACACTGTCACGTGTTTCTGTTACATGTGCACCTTCTCCTGGAATAAGGAAGCAGAAATCATCATAATGGATCAGAAACTTCTTGTGGATGCCATCACAACTAAAACTGCAGATTGGACCTATAAGGTACAGGTAGTAGACAAGTTCTGGACACGCGAAAGTAGCAACTCATCCGTATATTTTCAGACAATAATCGTGCAAAAAGGAAAGGTAAGTTTGTCCCTACCTCTACTGTCCATGAAAAATGGAGTTCATACCGTAAACATTACTATCTATGGTAATACTATTAACTACACGACAATTGTTACTGCTGCAAAGGCAATAACTTAGAAGACTTAACAAATTAAGAAAAGTTCAAATCTAGCCTCATGAAAAAGACAAATGACATTTGCAATAACTTTCTTTATAAACTGTATTTGCACATCTAAAACAGGTTCTCTTTTACGTGACTACAGGAACAACAGGTTTCTATAGTACTCTACGACGATGACATTCCTAAGTACGAGAAATTGTTTGCCCTTTTTGAGACATATTTGGTTTCCTGTGTAAAATTTAGGGACCCCCGAGGATACTAAATATGAGCCAGTACTTATGAGTGGGTGGTTGACAGATATACAATCGTTGAGGCGATTAACACTAACAACGGATTGGAAGCACCGCTTTCTGATCCAATAAAATTGAATGCACTGTGTTTCTCAGCTATTGAATACCAACATTCGGGTGTTGAATTTGGTATGCCCTCACTTTACATTTTTTCCTTTTTTCCTCGTCAACTTACTTCCCCTATTAATCAACTTAACAGCTCGTGTCTTATTTTGCATTACTCCAGACTTATTAGCTGTAGTAGCTAATTGTAGTGCAATTCAATATACAACTGATCAAAGTAAGCATTTACGGGAAGCGGTCGTCATGGATTAGAGGTGAGTTACTTGCCTCCCGACAAAATGTTCACCAAGCATTTTGTTTACTATAATTTTTACTTCTTACTGCTTCCACTGTAATAATTTTTGCATCTGCTATGTTGATCAGAAAGAAACCATTTCTATTCACTATATGGGGCGATCTGGCTGACAACGAAGGGGCCACAATATTACATCACCTTCATAAGCATCCCGTCATTCTAGTGAAGCGTATAGGTGTTACTGAGTTTCGCGGTGGTATGTTCATTTCTTTATCCTCTGCAGCTCTTTATTTTGCTTTGTACTTTTCTATACTAACCTAAAAATGTTCCCCACCTTTTACATACATAGCTCTAAGAATAGCAACAAGATATCAATCAATAATTTTAACAAATCCTCAGTATGTCCAGGCTAATACACTGATGAACTAGTATACAGTAGCTTACTCCGCCTTCATAACGTTGTGGAAAAAATATTTTTACTGTCTAACTTAATCTTTTTCAGGGTGAAGCACAACGAACAAATGTTGCAATCTTACACTTTGAGAAGCTCATTATCATCCCCCTCCTCGCTGAATCTTGCACCCATTGAAGATCAAATACTGTCTATATCCACCATTCCTGAGTTACTATCTATTGTTAGCTTACTCAATACAATAACAAACAAAGATTTACATCTGGAACAGCATGCACGTCAAATGTCTTCAAAGAAATTTCTAATCTTGTTTTGCATTAACGCTGCAGCTACAAACTTTCCCCGTGGAAGCCAGATTATCACTTCCCGGCCATCCCTAATCATTTTACTTACTTGCCTGCTCAGACTGCAATCACTTTGTACGCCCTAAAACAATAAAAGTAGTTCACTGCTTTAACTGTAATCTACACCGAGAATTAGTCTCCAAATTACTACTACAACTACAACATTACATACACTCTATATTATGCAGCTTCTGTTTCTTCACTTCTGTAGAAAAAATTATAAAAATCTTTTACTGATGACAACTGAGATACGTTTCCCTAAAATGATAAGTCCAAAACTTTACGCAAGCATGGTCACTATACATCTTCAAAGTCTGTATGCACTCATGTACATGACAATAGTTTACTTCCTTCTAATTTTAATTCCCTTCTAATTTTAATTCGGAAGGAAAAGCTATACCCATTCTCCTTTAGTTTACTTACCCGTCCACTAATGTTTTGAAATTTGATTAATCTGTATTTCCTGTGTGTGGAACTTGGCATGATCGCCCACTATACTGTAGAGTAGTTGAGACCTGTATCATTTCCTAAATAGATTAGGTTGACTGCTATCAGTGTGTTATGATGAAAAAATTTCATTAACTTAGAGCAGCCCGACTTTTTTTAAACATATATTGAATTCGGTATGTTCAATATAGGCGACTTCCTTAAAATATGTTTTCTGTAAAATGACGTGGGTCATACACAAATACTAGTAGACACTGTTTGATGTTGTTTGTCATTGATCGGAAAACATTGCACGTCCTATGGCCTTCTCACTAATTAAGAGACTAAAAAATATTCTAAATTTGTAATTGAAGTTCTTATTACTTCCAACAATGTTTCATCCTATATAAAATCTTCACTGTTTGATTTCCTTGCATCTCCAGAAGTTTCCTTGATTATTTACTTAAATATTAACTTAGTCAAGTAAATTTATTATTTCAGTATATCTACATGGCTGAAAGATTAGAAATGTTACTTTCTATCTTTTTATTTTAAAAACTTTCTACGCATTTTAACCGTACTGCTATTTTAATCATAGGTGTCACTTCCAAGTTGATATTATGGATGTCAGTGATACAATTACAGTAACAATCTCAGAAACTCTAGCATAGAAAATATTGTCTCTAACTGCAGAACAAATATATGAAACTGTCGCTGTCCAGGTACACATACATAGAAAACTTATTGCCTTACAATTTTGTTCTTTTCAATAAGTAAAATACTGCATTACATAAAAGTTCACTTAATCTGCTCTTTCTACCTTTTCAATTAGCAACAACTGTTATCTATTACCTGTATAAATGAGCACCTCACTCTTAAACTATTTAAGCTCCAGCTACAAAATCCAGTCTTCAGGTTTCCTGATAAAAAATCTGGAATGCTAGCTATCACCGCCTTCACTGAAGTCATACCTGCAGATCTAGGGACACAGGTAAGAGGTAGAAAATCGAACCATCCATTCCCGCAAAAAAATATTTAAGGTAACAACACTTCCACAATTCGATTTGCTACTGTACTCTGCATTCACTGCAATACTCCAAAATATTCTACTCAACTGAATTTTATTTCAAACATATACCTGCAACATCTCAATCTCAGCAGGTAAATATAATCTTCATAGTTGCTTTTGTTATATCTACCTACTCAATCCAGTCAGGTACATAGAATGATCTTACTCGCAGCCAAGCTTGATCAAGTGGTGTGGCATGTACAACTGCATTTTGGTTAGTTCTGCCAACTCCATCGCACGGTATAAACATGTACACAGGATTTTTGCTTGCCTACACCATCAGAATTAGTCTGCTGCCTAAACAAAGCTTTTGCGTTTTCATATGTTAATACTTTTTGTATGTAAACAACTCATAATGAAATATGAAATATTTACATATTATTTTGCACATATCTAAGTTTGAATGTCTTTACAGATGTTAATAGTTTTTTTTATGTAAATAGCTACGTCACTACAAAATATTTACATTTCATTAGTGTAAAGTCTGCTTTTTAATGACAAAAAAACTAAACTTCATGCTTATCGTTGGGCCCGTGCTTGCACGGGCTTTCACATCTAGTTTTGTTTAAAAGGAGAAAGAGTAAAAAAATCAACAGAGGATAAATAAAATAGAATCGCTCCAATACGAGACTGAGGAGCACGCGTAAAGAATTATCTATTACATCTAAGACTGGCAACGAAACCGGAAAATTCCATTCCGATCCTTCAACTCTGTTTCCGGCTCAGTTCTGGTACCGGTAACACAACGGTACCAGTTGGTGCCGGTATACCGGTACCCAATGGACTGAAATACAATACCGGTATGAAACCTCAAAAAATTCTGATATTTTCGGTATCGGTTGACTGATTCCGGTACCGATTAACCGGTTCTGATCCGTCAACTCCATTTTGCGGTTGCTACTTATTTGCTTTCCATTATCAATGATCACTGATCAATAGTTGATCATCATTCTTCTAACATTTTAATGTTAGTTTCAGTCTACATTGTGTAATAGTGTAATTGGTGTTAGAATAATTTTTGTCTTTTTTTTAGTTGGGTTGGCTGTTGGTATAAGATTGGACTGGCAACAGCTCTTTTGGCCGTTGCTTGTAGCCGCTGCCACACAACCTCCCCTCCTCTCAATTACCCTACACCACCCCTTAAAATTTTCACTATAAATATCTTTCATTTCAATTCTTTTTTCACACAAATATTCTCAATTCTCATACTCTCTCTTAATATTCTGACATTATCTCTAAATATTTAGAATTATAATATTAGTTGAAGTTGAAGATTTTTTGAAGATATTACAAGCTTCAATTATCATCTTTTAATTTCGACATTTGGTATACGTCTGCTTTTACACAGACGTTCGGTATATTTGTTTCAACTTTAATCTCTTTTTATTTACATTAATATCTATATTTTTATTTTTTAGTATCTACATTTGTTTACTTACATTAATTTTTTAATTTATAATATTTGTATTGCTTGTTTTAATATTTTAATTTTAATTATGAATTCCAAAAAAAATAGTTGTGGTAAAAAACCAATCTTTGGTAAGGTTTTTCGTAGAAATAAAAAAAAGTAAGGCTACTACTAGTTCATTACCGCCTAGACTTAATGAAACTTCTTTATCACAGCCTAATGGTTTCGACGTTGGTATCGGTATGGAATTAGATCATGAGACCCTAAGTAGGCTTTATGATAATTTTGAGGAAGACTTACTGGAAGAAGATGATATAGAAGAACAAGAGTTAGGTGATACCCTACCCTTACCCCTACTAGTCCGGTTATGAAATTACCGGAACAGGGTGAAGAACTTCCCCTTTACCAGAATTTACTAGGGCCAAAGGTACCGAACGTATTAAAAGGTCTTTAGTTTGGAAATTTATGGAGCATGATAGGGTAAAAAGTACTGCTACTTGCAATAAATGCAAGCATGTTTTTAAACATTTGACTGGGGAAAAAAATGGTGGGACAGGGTTGCTAAGTTCTCATTTGATGAAATGTAATAAAAAATTTATTTGTCTAAAAAATGAGGTTAAGGCAAAAAAAGATGGTACACCATTTGTGCATGAATCTGTAGGAGGTAATATGGTTCAAATGCGTTTAGACATGTTTAACCCGGCTGACCCAAGTTCATCATCGACATATAGTGAAGATGTAGATAGAGAAAAACTAGCGAAAATGGTTGTTGTTATGGGTTTGTCTGTTAGTTTTTCTTCGCATCCCAGTTTTATTCATTATATTCAACGAGTATATAATTCCTCTTTTAAAGGTTTTTTACGAAATACAATTAAAAATAATATTTTTAAATTTCAAGCTGAACATTGTCATTTTCTTCGTTGCTTATTTGATAAATTTGATGGTAGAGTATTTGTTACTTCTGATATGGATCGTAGTGTTGTCGATAATGATTATTTTACTCTCACGGCTCATTAGATTGATCATGATTGGAACATGCAAAAAAAAATTATTGCGTATATATATTGACGAGTCTAAAACCGATATGTATATAGCTAGTACAATAACGGAGAGCATGGAATATTTTAGATTTATTGGTAAACCTATGGCATGCACATTAGATAATGCTTCGAATAATTTGATATCTATTGATGAGTTAAAAACTAGATTATGTCCTATGAATGAAGATCATTTTCATGTTAGATGTACTGCACATATTTTAAATTTAATAGTACATGATGGTGTTTATTTATTTGGAAATGGTTGTTGTAAAGGTCGAATTGTTTAAGTAATCAATGATTATAAATATAAATGCAAACAATGTGACCTTCCATATAGAAATGTTCCAAAAGAAAATCCTACTAGATAGAATTCTTTGTTTCAAATGCTTGAAGTTGCTTTTATATATCGTAAACCTATACAACTAGTTTATAATTCTTATAATGAGGATGTTAATTTAATGCTAGATGAAGATGATAGGACTGAAGTAGAAGAACTTTATAAATTTTTGAAAACTTTTTAACAAGCTACGAACACAGTATCTGCTCAATATACTCCAACTAATTCTTCTGTTTTAGTAACTATTACTACTATTTCTAGAGTACTTTCTGTAATACCTCGGAAAATTTTTTGTTGAAATTTTGTGCGTAAACGTGTTGGGTTCTATCTTCTAGAATGAATTATAAATTTTCCATGCAAAATGTCTTAGATTATGACCCACCATTGCGTAGAGTATCGAATAAGATTTCCAAAGATATGTGGATCATCCAAAACGGACACCCGAGCGATAAGTTATGAGTTATGAACATTCCGATCGAACCGTGAATAGTAGTGAACAGTAAAATATGCAGGAAAAAGTACTGAGGCCTGGCGTATTTTTGCTCCAACTTTAAATGATCATAACTCCTTGTACATAATGATCTGCGTGATCTACTATATATCAACGAAAAGATCTACGATTCCTCTTTCCAATGAAAATGGTTTCATCCAATTTGTCTATCAGAGCAAAAGGTTATGGTCGATCTACTTCATCCTATCAAAAGTGAATTTTTGGGTCAACTTCAAATGATCATAACTCCTCGTATACAATGATCTGGGTGAGATACTATATATCAACGGAGAGATATGAGAGTCCTATTTCTAATGAAATTTGTTTTATCCAATTTGAATATCGGAATAAAACGTTATGGTTGATCTACTTCAGACTATCAAAACAGTCCACCAAAGGACAGATTCGAGAATTTTTTTTATTTTTAGGGGCGTTTTTGTCATTCCCCCTCACAGAAAATCCATCCAAACCCTATATTAAAGCCAATTATAAGCATATATGTTATATTTCATCAAACTCCCTCAAAAAGAAAACCCTAAGCTCCTACATCCAACTTCAAGAACCTCCAAAGTTCACCATTAATTCTGCAAATTTATTCAAGATTCCAAGTTCCTAGTTCAAGAACTCCAAGAACCATCATTCAAAGGCACGATTAACATCTCAAAAATGAGTATCGATCTAAAGTTCATCATTCAAGGTATGTGGGTTTTTTCAACAAGAACTCTCTTTCGTTCTTGTGCCCAAAAGTAATTTTCTTTACAAAAGCATGATTTGATTTTTATGAATTTAAAGAATGAACCCATATCTTATGATGATTATTATGAAATCTTGATGTTTATGATTTTGAAAGATGAATTTACATGTGTGGAGATATAAAGCATGAATCTTGAACGATATTTATCATGATTTTGATATTTAGAAAGTGTGTGTTATAAGCACGTTGATGTTGAATGAGATATTTTGAATGATTTGACCTTTTGGTCTTAATGGCTCCCGATGTATATTTATATATTACTGAAATTATTTTGTTGTGGATTGTCTTTGAAATGATCCAATCTAAGCCCGGAAGAAATCTTTAGCACCGAGTGGGAGGTATAAAGCGACCTTACTTCTCTAGAACTATGTGCCCCCGTAGGAGTGAGCCTGAGGCTGATTTATATAGTGATTACTAGTTTGTGTGGATTTGATATTGATAGTCCTACTCTGATGGCAAGGATAGGACGGCTCTCCCCAACGTGGGTTGTACGTTGGACTCCATGTAACTCACATGGTTTATGTCGGTTATAGGATATCCCAGTGTGTGTGTGTTTTCTTATGTCTATGGTGAATGGTGAAGTGATTTGAAAGTGGAATTGTGAAAGTTATTCTTTCAAAAGATTTAAATGATATTTGCATTATGAGAATTGATATTCTTGATGAACTAAAAGTGATTGACAAATTAGATGATGACTCACATGTATAATTCTACCTATTTCATCCTCTCATGATTATGATGATTTTCTTCGAGCTATGTGAGTCTTTCATACATCCTGCATATTTCTTATAAATGTTTATGATGATGATGTTTATACAACTGCATACACCCCCATACACTCGGTTTCTTTCCATGGTACTGATCCACATCTTCAGATGTGGGCTGCATTTTCTCAGAATGTAGGTTTAGGTGCTCAGTTCTAGGTTCGACAGTGATTCTTCGAGCACGATGTTCTACATCCTCTGTTGTGGTGAGTCCTCATGTTCTGAGGATGTGATGTCTGATGTTGGTTTCACGGAATTATTTACATTTAATAACTGAGTATGAGTCAGTTGGGGCATGTCTCAATGGCTCGCTGGTTTTATTGATTTTCTTAGAGGCTTGTCAGACTAGTATAGATATTGGGAGTTGACTAATAAGTCGTATTTTGTTATCTTTCTAATTATCTTTTATTCTTGGATGATGATTACTCTGTTGATATTTAAGGGTTATTTATAGAAACCCCATTGATTTGTGTTGAATTGAATGAAAATGGCTCAAAGGGTTAGCTTGGGGCTACTCGTAGCCTCAAGCACCGTGTGATGCTTCGGGACCCATTTTTCGGGGTGTTAGAAACTTGGTATTAGAGGCTAAGGTTTTAAGGTGTCCTAGGGAGTTTGACAAGCCGCGTTAAGTAGAGTCTTGATTATCGGTGTGTAGCGCGCCATATCTATGAGCTAAAGGCTACAAGATATTTTAGGAAAAAGTGTGATTCTTTCTTTCAGAAGTCTATCATGCTTAAAGTGTGCTCCTGTGTTGTTTGTGAGAAAGAAAGATGGCTCTTTGCGTATGTGCATTGATTACCACCAACTGAATAAAGTCACCATAAAAAATAAGTACCTCCTTCCGAGAATAGATAATTTGTTTGACCAATTGCAAGTTGCAAGTTATTTCTCAAAGATAGACCTTCATTCTGGCTATCATCAACTCAAAGTTAGGGAGTGTAACATCTCGAAAACCAATTTTCGAACTCGTTATGGCCATTTTGAGTTTCTTATTATGTCTTCTAGGTTAACTAATGCCCCAGCAGCTTTTATAGAACTCATGAATCGAGTGTTCAGACCATATTTGGATATGTTTGTTATAGTGTTCATCGATGATATACTAGTGTACTCTCATAGTGAGGATGAACATTCTGATCATCTCCGAACTGTCTTGCAAACCCTTAGAGATCACAAGTTGTTTGCCAAGTTCAGTAAGTGCGAGTTTTGGCTAAGGTCAGTTGCTTTTTTGGGTCATATCATTTCTTTTGAGGGTATTAGAGTTGATCCCCAAAAGACCGAAGCTGTTAGAAATTGTCCTAGACCTATTTCTCCGACTGATATCCAAAATTTCTTGGGTTTAGCTGGCTATTACCGCCGTTTTGTTGAGGGTTTCTCTTTTATAGCGTCTTCTATGACTCGGTTGACCCAAAACAAGTGAAGTTCTTGTGGTACGAATCTTGTGAGAAGAGTTTTCAGGAGTTGAAGACTCAACTCACTTCAGCCTCTATTTTGACTTTGCCTGATGGTGTTGATGGTTTTGTGGTGTACTGTGATGCTTCGAGAGTTGGGTTGGGTTGCGTATTGATGCAGAAGGGTAAGGTGATAGCTTATACTTCTAGACAGTTGAAACCCCATGAGAAAAATTTACCCCACCCATGACCTTGAGTTGGCTGTTGTTGTGTTTGCTTTGAAAATCTGGAGACACTATTTGTATGGTGTCCATGTTGATGTTTTAACTGATCATAAGATTCTGCACTATGTGTTTACCCAGAGAGAATTGAATCTTAGGCAGAGACGATAGTTAGAATTTTTAAAAGACTATGATATGAGTGTGTTGTACCATCCGGGCAAGGCCAATATTGTGGCGGATGCCCTAAGTAGAGTGTCCATGGGTAGTATTTTGCATGTGGTAGAAGGTAAGAAAGAGTTGGCTCGTGATGCACATCGTTTGGATAGATTGGGGGTTAGGTTGTTTGACTCTGCTGAAGGTAGGATAGGGGCTTAGAGTAGTTCCGAATCCTCCTTGGTTTCAGAAGTAAAGGAAAAGCAATACTTAGATGCTAGTTTGGTCAGACTAAAGGAGTCAGTCAAGGACCAAAAAGTAGAGGTTTTCTCCCAAGGGGGAGATGGTTTGTTGAGATTGCATGGTAGATTGTGTGTCCCGAATGTTGATGATCTGAGATAGAGGATTATGGCTGAAGCGCACGGGGCGCGATATTCTATTCATCTTGGTGCCACCAAGATGTACCGAGACTTGCGGGAAATCTATTGGTGGAATGGCATGAAGAAAGATATAGCAGCATTTGTAGCTAAGTGTGCAACATTCCAATAGGTTAGGGTTGAACACCAAAGACCTAGTGGTATGATGCAAGAGTTTAGTATTCCCACCTAGAAATGGGAAGAGATAAATATGGACTTCGTGATTGGTTTACCTCCTTCCTAACGCCATCATTATTTCATTTGGGTTGTGGTTGATAGGTTGACTAAGTCTGCTCATTTTTTGCCTATTCATACTTTATATACTGCTGAGGATTAAGCTAGATTGTATATCCGAGAGCTAGTCAGACTGCATGGAGTTCCCTTGTCTATCATTTTGGATAGGGGTACTCAGTTCACTTTGTAATTTTAGAAAGCTTTTCAGAAGGGTCTTGGTACCCAAGTGCTTTTGAGTTCTACTTTTCATCCGCAGACCGATGGTCAGGCTGAGTGGACCATCCAAACCTTAGAGGATATGTTAAGAGTTTGTGCACTTGACTTTAAGGAAAGTTGGGATGATCACTTACCGTTGATAGAGTTTGCTTACAATAACAGTTTCCACTCTAGTATTGGCATGGCTCCGTTTGAAGCCTTATATGAGAGGAAGTGTAGATATCACCCATAGGTTGGTTCGAGGTGGGTGAAGCGGCTGTAAGTGGTCCTGATTCGGTATTTGAGGCTATGGAAAAAGTTAAGTTAATTAGAGAAAGGTTGAAAACTGCGCAGAGTCGTCAGAAGTCATATGCGGATGTTAGAAGGAGAGACCTTGAGTTTAAAGTTGGTGACCTAGTGTATCTGAAAATTTCACCCATGAGGGGGGGTGAAGAGATTCGGAAAGAAGGGGAAGCTTAGTCCCCGTTATGTTGGTCCTTACAAAATTCTTAGCCGTGTTGGTAAGGTAGCTTATGAAGTCGAGTTGCCTTCCGAGTTGTCCTCTGTTCATCCAATATTACATGTCTCCATGCTTAGAAACCATATTAGCGATGCTGTGGTATTGGATTCCTCTGTGAGTGCTGACATTCAAGAAAATCTTTCTTTTGATGAGATTCCTGTTGAGATTCTTGATTTTAGTGTCCGAAGACTAAGGAACAAAGAAGTTCCCTTGGTCAAGGTGTTATGGCGAAACCAATCTATTGAGGGTGCAACTTGGGAAGCTGAGGCGGATATGCGATCCAAGTACCCGCACCTATTTTTTGCGAACTCCAATCAAGCCGAAGTACCATTCTTTCCTAAATCATGCACTTTTCATAAAAGTTGCAGCAGTTCAGCTGTCATTTATTATGTGTTCAGTTGTAGTTTCTTGAATTTATGCATTCTATGTTGTATTCGGAGTGAGAAACGATGTGGTGTTGAGTCTAACGAATAGTTTCAGCTGTATGCTCTATTCCTTATCTAATGTTGTCATGTCTAGCGTCATTTGAGGATGAATGTTTCCAAAGGGGGGAAGATGTAATATCCCAAGAAATTTTTTGTTGAAATTTTGTGCGTAAACGTGTTGGGTTCTATCTTCTAGAATGAATTATAAATTTTTCGTGCGAAATGTCTTAGATTATGACCCACCATTGCGTAGAGTATCGAATAACATTTCCAAAGATATGTGGATCATCCAAAACGGACACCCGAGCGACGAGTTATGAACATTCCGATCGAACTGTGAATAGTAGTGAATAGTAAAACGTGCAGGAAAAAGTACTGAGGCCTGGCGTATTTTTGCTCCAAATTTAAACGATCATAACTCCTTGTACATAATGATCTGCGTGATCTAATATATATCAACGGAAAGCTCTGCGAGTCCTCTTTCCAATGAAATTGGTTTCGTCCAATTTGTCTATCGGAGCAAAAAGTTATGGTCGATCTACTTCAGCCTATCAAAAGTGAATTTTTGGGTCAACTTCAAACAATCATAACTCCTCGTACACAATGATCTGGGTGAGATACTATATATCAACGGAAAGATATGATAGTCCTATTTCTAAAGAAATTGATTTCATCCAATTTGAATATCGGAGTAAAACGTTATGGTTGATCTACTTCAGACTATCAGAACAGTCCACCAAAGGACAGATTCGAGAATTTTTTTTATTTTTAGGGGCGTTTTGGTCATTCCCCCTCACAGAAAATCCATCCAAACCCTATATTAAAGCCTATTATAAGCATTATATGTTATATTTCATCAAACTCCCTCAAAAAGAAAACCCTAAGCTCCTACATCCAACTTCAAGAACCTCCAAAGTTCACTATTAATTCTGCAAATTTATTCAAGATTCCAAGTTCCTAGTTCAAGAACTCCAAGAACTATCATTCAAAGGCATGATTAACATCTCAAAAATGAGTATCGATCTAAATTTCATCATTCAAGGTATGTGGAGTCTTTCAACAAGAACTCTTTTTAGTTCTTGTGCCCAGAAATAATTTTCTTTACAAAGGCATGATTTTTATTTGATTTTTACGAATTTGAAGCATGAACCCATATCTTATGATGATTATTATAAAATCTTGATGTTTATGATTTTGAAAGATGAATTTACATGTGTGGAGATATAAAGCATGAATATTGAACGATATTTATCATGATTTTGATATTTTGGTCATGAATCCTCATTTAAAATTATGTTTTTTTTATGTTGATGTTGAATATTTGAGATATTTTGAATGATTTGACCTTTTGGTCTTAAAGGAGTTATTTTGAACTTGAGTGTGAAAGAAATCCACAGCATGGTTGATTTTGATAGATGGGAAGCATGATGGCTCCCGATGTATATTTATATATAACTAAAATTATTTTGTTATGGATTGTCTTTGAAATGATCTGAGCTAAGTCCGGGAGAAATCTTTAGCACCGAGTGGGAGGTATAAAGCGACCTTACATCCCTAGAACTATGTGCCCCCGTAGGAGTGAGCTTGAGGCTGATTTATATAGTGATCACTAATTTGTGTGGATTTGATATCGATAGTCCTACTCCGATGGCAAGGATAGGAGGGCTCTCCCCAACGTGGGTTGTACGTTGGACTCCATGTAGCTCACATGGTTTATGTCGGTTATAAGATCTCCCAGTGTGTGTCTGTTCCCTTGTGTCTATGGTGAATAGTGAAGTGATTTGAAAGTGGAATTGTGAAAGTTATTCTTTCAAAAGATTTAAATGATATTTACATTATGAGAATTGATATTCTTGATGAACTGAAAGTGATTGACAAATTATATGATGACTCACATGTGTTATTGTACTTATTTCATCCTCTCATGATTATGATGATTTTCTTCGGGCTATGTGAGTCTTTCATACATCCTGCATATTTCTTATAAATATTTATGATGATGATGTTTATACAACTGCATACACCCCCATAAACTCGGTTTCTTTCCATGGTACTGACCCACATCTTCGGATATGGGCTGCATTTTCTCGGAATATAGGTTCAGGTGCTCAGTTCCGGGTTCGACAGTGATTCTTCGGGCACGCTATTCTACATCCTCTATTGTAGTGAGTCTTCACGTTCCGAGGACGTGATATCTGATGTTGGTTTCACGGAATTATTTACATTTAATAACTGAGTATGAGTCAGTTGGGGCATGTCTCAATGGCTCGCTGGTTTTATTGATTTTCTTAGAGGCTTGTCAGACTAGTATAGATGTTAGGAGTTGACTAATAAGTCGTATTTTATTATCTTTCTGAAATTCTTTTATTCTTGGATAATGATTACTCTATTGATATTTGAGGGTTATTTATGGAAACCCCGTTGATTTGTGTTAAACTGAATGAAAATGGCTCAAAGGGTTAGCTTGGGGCTACTCGTAGCCTCAAGCACCCTGTGACGCTCCGGGACTCGTTTTCCGGGGTGTTACACTTTCTAAATATAAAAAAAGGTTCCCTTACAAAGAGGCAATTAAAGCTATGCTTGATAAATTTAAAAAATATTATTTTCCTATTCCATAAATTTTTTTGACAACTAATTTATTCAATCCATTTTATAAAGAACATGGTACAGTGATGTTGGTTAAAAAAGTATACAACAATTTAGAAATTGGACCTCATGAAATCCCATCAGTTGATACTTGTTGTGCTGTCATAGTACCTAAAGCTAGGAGTTTATATAACTTGTATCAAGTTATGGAACAAAATATTGGGTTGATTGAACCTCTTACTTCTAGAGGTAGATATAACGATTTAGATGACGAGATGGGCGAAGAACTTGGTCTTCAATGTTGTAGGAGTAATGATTTTGATTCGTATCTTTCACAGGATCAGGAAAGTATTAGAGATGAAACTGAAAAACAACGGCTTTTATCATGGTGGAAGACCCATATCAGATAATTTTCAAAGCTTTCAAGGATGGTTCGAGACTTACTATCAACTCAATCTTGTTCAGTTGCTTCGGAGCAAGCTTTTAGCACAGGAAGATTTATTATAGGAGATTATTGATATTCGTTAGTAAGGTATAGTTTGGAGATTTTGGTATTATTTAGAGATTGGATCAATGCCGACCGAAGAAATTTTGGGCTTCCCAAATTACTGCCCCATGTTGAAGACGAAATAGATGAAATTTTTTAGAAAAATAGTGATGATGGAATGGAAGCAATGGAGGAACAAGGAAAAAGGCCAATTCTGGAAGATTTATTCGCTAAAGAAATAGAAAAATTATGCCAAAAATATTATAGACAATTTAGATATTAATAAGATTCTACAATAGAGATCTAATTCAAACAGAACCCTTCCTAAAAAGTGGCTGCGTAGATTAGATTTTCTTTTAATATCTTTGTAACAAATGTACAACGTAAAAAATTTGAATAAATATAACAGCTATTCGCCTAATTTTATTTTAAAATTTGTCCTTTGTTTGTTGCAATTATAGAAAAACAAATTAATACAAAACTTTATAAAAAAAATTATATAAGTTAATATATATATATATATATAACTTATATAAATTTTATAAGTTAATATATATATATATATATATATATATATAAAAGTTATATAAATTATATAATATATATATATGTATATATATATAACTTGTATAATTTATATAAGTTAATATTTAAGACCATTTAGTTAATATATAAGTTAATATTTAAGCCCATTAAGTTAATATTTTATATATATAAAACTTATATAAATTATATAAGTTAATATTTAAGGCCATTAAGTTAATATATATATATAATTTAAATTTAAATTTATAAAAAACTATACCAGTAGTATGCTAAGGGAATCCAGCGTCTCTTCAGGTAATATTCTGGTATCGTTCCGATCCGAATCGGTTCCACACCGGTAGCCAACAGACCAGTGTGAGCAGGGGAAAAATTCTGGTATTCCGGTTCCGGTAACACCGGTTTCGGCGACACAAACCGATAAGGAAGTTTCGGTACCGATTCCAATCAAACCGGTCCGGCGGTATCGATTCTGATCCGTTGCCAGTCTTAATTATATCCCCAGTTTAAAAAAAATCACCTACTTCTTTTTTAGTTTATTTTAAAAAAATGACCCTTTTTCTTTTTGGACAATACTTTAATTTCAACTTTTCACATAGCATGTTTAGGACCACTAGATTAAACGGCATTTTGATACATTTGACACAACTTTAATTTAAGGCCATAAGATTCAAAAGTCTTCTTTATTTTCTTAAATTTTGTGTCAAATCAAAGTAAGTCAATATTTTAAAACGGAGGAAGTATCTATTTCTTTTTTTGACTGAAATTCTTAACACTTCTTACATGCTGAAAAAAAATGAATCTTGAAGTTAACTAGTTCACATTAAATTTTTGTCGACGCTGAAAATTAACTGCAAGAAAAAATAAAATAAACAAAAAGAATAATTTTATATAAATGAATTTTGCGGGTACAATTTCGTTATTCTCTCAATTCTTCTCCCCTAAATTTTTTCGTAATTTGAGGGCCTTTGCAGCGTGATTATCGAATGTAGGATGATTTGATCCTCCTAGAAATGTTTTTGGATCTCCAGGAATTGTCTGATAGCACTTCGTCTTGTCTAGTTGATCTCCGGGCAGAACTCCGTTAGTCAATTCGTTGAAGAGCTATGTAGTCAATGCAGAAGCTTCTTCCAATGCTTGCAAAATATCCTCCTTTTTCTTTTCCTAGGATGTTATGATACTCCCATATTTATAGTTATAGGGGGTAGGCCTAGTTGCTTGTAATTGGCCAAAACATGTTACTTTGCCACTTGGCTCCTTTTGACTGGTTGTTGAATTTGAATAAGATTTCCACATCATTTGTATATGTGGAGGCATCTCATTGGTGTTGGATTTGATTGGGATGCCACGTCACTTGATGAGTTTGGGATTCAAGGTGAGATGGACCTTGATAAAAAATAAAATAGACTTATTATTTTTTAAGCCTAAAATAAGTTTAAACCCAATAAAATGTGGATCAAATTTAAATTTTATATGAATTTGATCCAATAAATTTTATGTGTCTACAAATGCCCCTTACTTCAAGGTTGGTCGACGTGTAGGCTTGCCGAAACTTGGTGGAGAGACTTGAAGTACTCATGAATTGTTTTTATTCTCGTGACTTCAAAGGTATTTGTTTCTCATCAATGCATCCTAGTTAGACTAATACTTGCAAGTGGTCTAACTAAATTTTCCTCCATGAACTTTCATGTCGTGAAAGTCTTCATCAAAGCAACCAACGATTTGCTTGTGGTGATCCTCATTTTTCGTCCACAATCGAGTACAAACTCGATATTATTTCAAGAGTATTAAAAAAATGACCAATTTGATTTTTATTTTTTTTACTCTTCTTGGATAAATATGAACATGAGAAATCACCACTATAATATTTATTTAAGTAGTTTTTGCTTGCACAACAAGGTGACCTTTTCAATGTATTTGAATTAAAGGATCAATATAACTTCCTCACTTGACATATTGCACGTATGAAGTAAAAAGGTTAACTTGATCTTTTTGTACCAAAGAAAAATATTAACTTTCCTTTTGATTTCATGTATCAAAGGAAAATATCAACTTTCCTTTTGATTTTACCTACCAAAGGAAAATATCAACTTCCATTTTGGTTTCATGTACCAAAGGAAAAAAATATTTTTTCTTTTGACTTCAAGAAAGAATTAAAATCACCTCCAAAGAAATCTCCTCAATGCGGTAATTTTTTAACTGATTGGCAATTTGAAATTTTCTGGGATTCTCATCTTCTAATTTCACCACAACATTCCTTGTACACAAACTGAAAATTCTTCATAGGAGCCTCTATATAAGGGGATGTTATGAAATCACATCAACCACAATCTTTTGAAATTCGTAACCTTTGCAAAGACATCCCTTGACTTCTTTGTGACTATGTATTTAGAGAGCACTACTAGTGCACCTCAACCTTTTTGGCAGCATTGGTGGACGTCATGCAAAGTATACAAACTCCTTACAACACCGATCGAAGAAGTACATGGAGTGCCTTTCTCGATTTTCAGCTTCAAATGCTCACAAAGTAAAAATCACATCTAACTGTAGGAATGTCCGAATATGGAATGACTTAGTTCTGGAGTGGCTAGACTTGTATTGTTGTGTCATATCGAAAAATCAATGTCAAACTCCTTCTGTATTGATGAGAATCAATTTTTAAAGTTGACACTATAAGCTGTCATGTCGTGACTTCAGATTGCATGTTCGTGATCACTCCTCTTTGCTTTTTTTTTTGTAGGTTCATGAAAAAATGAAAGTGGTGTCGATATCACAGCAAGCATATACAAACATTTTTCGGATGATTGGTCAGGAACCACTTGAGGCATCATTTTTTGAGTTGTAGTATTTAATGAGCAATAACTAAGTGCTTCACCCATTTTCTCGAGGATTTGGCGAGCAATATTCCCTGTCATGGCTTGAAAACGGACACTCGAAGAAACTCTTTTCTATCCTTGGCAAGAAAATCTGTGCCTATTTCCTTAAATCTTGGAATAGAAAACTCCTTGCATCTCGGCATAGAAGATCAATGGTTGAAAATCAAATTTCATGCTAATTGACATCGATATCAGCTATGTTAAACTAAACTCATGTGTTTCTCCCGATGTTGATCATACCAAATTGAAGCATCATGCGTTTGGTACCGACACTTATTGCTAGATTGAAGTTTCACGTAATCGGCATCAATCCGCATAGAACCGAGAAGCTTCATCCGGTCAACATCGTAGATGTGTTCCATCTTCATTTTTTTTGCAGGTTTATACAAATAGTCTTGATGTCAAACCAAAAAGGTCGACATGATTGATGTTTAACCATTTAGTATACTACTTCCTTACTGCTTGATAAGAAAGTGACTTGGAATGATCTTATTTCATCCTTGACGACGCCGAAAGTTTTCCATTTTAGCTTCAATGAGCATGTACTTGGTGTCATTCTTGCGACCTTGTGATAATAAAGTTTTGAGTGTTTACAGTCCATTGTTGCAAAGCAAGCATGTGGTGCATCTTAGTCTTTTCAAGGAGCACATACGTGGTGTCATCCAGATTGATAATATTGACACATGGAGTAGCCTTTTTTGACTTTGGTAAGAAAGTACTAGGCACACTTCCACAAAAATATTTATTCTCCGATAGAAGAACAAAAATATGAGTTGTTTGATTCATAAAAAATGGAATTCAATGTCCTATTTTATCAGTTTTACGTAGCTTCACGATAAATTCCGTATTTTGATGTAGGAGTATCGAAATCAGGAGCCCTTTTTTTTGCGTTAGAAACTAGACTAGTAGAGCTACGTCTTACGTGGGAATAGCAATCAGACTACATCCGAATCGTCCTAGATATTGCTCCCAAAATAGCCTTCTAATCTTGGTTAGCTGGCTATTTCAGCTTTGCGCAGCGTCACGATAAATTTCATATCTTGACGTGAAAGTATCGGAATCAGTTTTTATTTTTTGCATTGGAAAGTAGATTCGCAGAGCTACATCTCACGTGTAAACCACAATTAGATTGTATCCGAATTGTCCCACATATTGCTCCAAAAATAGCCTTCTAATCTTGGTTCGCTGGTAATTTCAGCTTTGCATAGTATCACAATAAATTTCATATCTTGACGTGAAAGTATTAGAATTAGGTTCTATTTTTTGTATTGGAAAGTAGACTCGCAGATCTACGTCTCACATGGAAACCACAATTAGGTTGCATCCGAATCATCCCAGATATTGCTCCAAAAACAACCTTCTAATCTTGGTTCGCTGGTTATTCAGCTTTGCACAACGTCACGATAAATTCCATATATTGACGTGGAAGTATCGGAATCAGGTTCTATTTTTTGGATTGAAAATTAGACTCAAATATCTACGTTAAGAGTGAAATCCATCATCATATAACCTTTATATTTTCTTAAATACTTTTCTAAAGTTGCAGCCTAAATCTTGTGATATTCTATTTCTCCTCAGATTTTGGATACTTCATGAATTTCATCATCTACTTCAAGTTTTGGGCCGCATCACTTTTGAAATACGTTGAAGGCAAGAATAGAGAAATATTCAAAGTACCATAAGTTTTTTTCTTTTCGAAAAGATTTTATTGCTTGGGAGATAATGAAGAATCCTTTTGCTTTAAGACGGCATCTTTAAAGGACTCCAAATATGCATTCAAGCTTCATACTTTTCCTTCATTTTTTTAGAGCCGTTCATAGTTTAGACTCATGCGGTCCAGGAGTGATATGCAGTTTAAGCTCGTGCATTAAGGAGCGTTTTGACTTGCAGTTTAGGCTCATGCGTCGAAGAGCGTCTTGACTTGCAGTTTAGGCTCGTGCATTGAAGAGCATTTTGGGGAGAAATTCTTGTAATGTAACTTTCCTTCCAACCCTTTGTAATGGAGTATTTTTGCATTTCAGTTTGGTAATTATTGGGCTCATTGGTTGAAGCAGATTTGCACTTGATCTTGTGTCGACTTTTGGAAGTTGGAATTTAGAAGCCCTTTGATATTTTTTTCTTTTACGAGCGATCAATGTCCAAGTATAACCCTTCTTGCTATTGGAGAAGTCATTTTGCATGGATTTACTTATTATTTTCTTCGTGGTAGGAACCTCAATTAGGTCAAAGCTCCCAAATTTCAGCATGATGATTCCCTCACCTTTTGGTGATTCCACAGAGCACATGGGTTGTAGAACTTTTGAAATTGAACCTTTCATATGGTGCAGTTTGGCGCTAACATGATTTGCATCAACTGTACCGCCTTCGTCAATGATGATCTTTCCCTCTTGCATTAATGTCATGATCTTTTCTTTCAAGATGAAGCATTTTGTGGTGTGATGACCAACAATGCGGTGAAATTTGCAGTATTTAGGATCATTGACTTTGTTTGATTCTTTGGGTCGCTTTGACTTTGAAAGTTCAATGAATTCTTTGGCTAACAACTCGTCAAGAATTTCAGGAACATCTGAGTCGAGAAAAGGATATACCCTTGCATATAACTCTTTCAAGGTTGGTTGATTTTTCACCTCTCGCATTTGTTGCTTCGGACATTTCTCTTTTAACTTTTGTCTTAGAGGAGACTTCGTAAAACTCATAGTTGTTGTCATAGATTCCTTAATTTGGTTTTCAGATGAGTCTTCGAATTTCATGACTTCCTTCCTAGGATCAAAAATAGGTGACGCCATTCTATGACTTGCAATACTTAGCTCCATGTCATAAGCGCGTGTAGCTAATTCTTTAAAAGTTTGAGGCTTAATTACTTGGAGGATATACACAAGGCCCCAACGCATCTCTTGAATGCTAACTTCAATCGCGGAAGTTTCAAAAAGTTGATCTTGCAATCAAAGCTCAATTTCTCCAGCGATTTATGTAATCTAGTACAGGCTTATCTTTACATTATCTTATGTTTGTCAACTCTATCATACGGACCATACGATGGGTACTATAGAAGCGATTTAGGCACTGACTTTCTAGTTTCTCCCAACAATCAATTGATCCAGACTCCAAGTCTGTGTACCAATCAAAAAGTATTGCCTTTTAAGGAGCAAACAAATTGCTCGACAAGAAGATCGCCATGTGTACCAGCACTGCTACAAGTCTCAACGAAATGAGATGTGTTGCCTTGGATTTCCCTTTCTATTAAATTGTTGAACTTTGGTGGTTAATATCCAATTGGCATTAGTAAGCCCTCGATTTGCTTAGAATACGGCTTTGTGTATCCTACAAAACTTTATGACGGATCGTCATATTGTGCCTTGATGGTGTTTGCAATCATATCTTGCTATTATTGAACTGTTAGAGTAGCCACTGAAGCGGATAGATCATCGCAGTAATTGTCACTTGTCTTGACGAGAGATCCACCATCAACTTTTTCTCGCAGTGTTAGATTATAATTTGACTATTCAGGATTATAGAGATCTAACTTGCTCATAAGTCGGGCGATTTGATGATCTTTCTCATCAACGGACTTCTTCAAGGCTTCAATAGTTTGCTCCATCATTGCAAACTTCTCATCCAAGTCAATTGCATCAACCATGAAGGTGTTGACTTTCTTTGAAGTTGGAGAATTCATTAAGTTTTCAGATTCTCCAAAGTTGCAGCCATTTTCAGACGGTTCATCTGATAAAATAGATGCAAAGTTGCCCCCAGGGGTTGTAGTTACTATCGAAATTTGAGATTTTCTCATTTTTTTTATCTCCAAAATGGTGAAGTATTGGGATCCATCCAAAGCACCAACGTTGAGATTGCATCAATTGATGGGGCCAACAAGTTTGATCTTAGTAGACGTGACAGTAGTAGACTTCTTGCATGAAACTTCATTGATTTTTTTAAAGTCCATTGTAGTAGTTGAATATGTGATTTCCTTTGTCTTATAGGAGGAAGAGATGAAGATCAGAACAGGTCCCACTAGGCGTGCCAATTTATTCGCAACAAATTTTTATCGACGCTGAAAATTAACTGCAAACAAAAAAAATTAAGAAAAAGAATAATTTCATATAAATGAATTTTGCGGGTACAATTCTGTTATTCTCTCGATTCTTCTCTCCTAAGTTTTTCTGTGATTCGAGGGCCTTTGCAGCGTGATTCTTGAGCCTCCGAGAAATATGTTTAGATCTCCAAGGATTGTCTGACAGCACTTCGTCTTGTCGAGTTGATCTCCGGGCAGAACTTCGTTAGTCAATTCATTGAAGAGCTGTGTAGTCAATATAGAAGCTTCCTCCAATTCTTGCAGAATGTCCTCCTTTTTATTTTCCTAGGATGTTATGATACTCCCCTATTTGTAGTTGTAGGGGGTAGGCCTAGTTGCTTGTGATTGGCCGAAACATTTTACTTTGCCATTTGACGTCTTTTGACTGGTTGTTGAATTTGAATGAGATTTCCACATCATTTGTACCTGTGGCGGCGTCTCATTGATCTTGGATTTGACTGGGATGCCACGTCACTTGATGAGTTTGGGATTCAAGATGAGACGGACCTTGATGAGGAATAAAATAGGCTTATTATTTTTTTAAGCCTAAAATAAGTTTAAACCCAATAAAATGTGGATCAAATTTAAATTTTATATGAATTTGATCCAATAAATTTTATGTGTCTACATAACTCATTTCCAAAAGTTAGTTCATAAGAAGAGGATTGTCCAATTACATATAAGAAAATGAATTACCCATCTTGTTTTCGATGTGAAATTCTTAACAAAATTTTAATTGTTTAAGAATTTTACTTGTTTCATTTCCTAATTTGGCCATAAAGGCTAGTATATGATTTTTTTTCTTTCTAATTCAGTTTTATATTTGTATCGAAATTTGATTAGTTCAAATTTACGTTGTGTAGACCCATTTAGGGGAAACGTTCTCTATCAAAGATTTTTTTAAACTTAAAACTTGAACACGAGACCTCTAAGTAAGAACGAAGCAACCTCATTCACTGTATTACATATTTTGATGGTAATATATGATCTTCTACTCAAGCTTCCTTCTTTATTAACCACCTTAACTTTCTTATTTTTCCTACTAAAATAAAAGAAAAATGGTATTCCTCCATTTCAATTTTTTTAGTTTCTCTTTTATGTGATAATAACTGCTCAATATGATTTCAATATTTCACCTAGCATATTTAAGATAATTAAAATATTTTAACATATAATATATATTTTTAATTTAAGATCATAAAATTTAAAATTTATATTATTTTATTTTTTTAAATTTCATGCCGAAAAACTTTAGACCAAGCGAGTGTATTCATAACCGGATAAAAAGAGTAGCCGGAAGACAGAGAGAGGTGGTGAGGACAGAAGGAGAAAAGTATTTGGCAACTAATTTACAAGTAGCAGGTCGCTTTGCCTTGTGAATTCCATCTTTTTTTCTCAAGTTAGCTAGATTTCAAAAGAAAAAAAAAACTCAAGTTTTACCACTGATGGAGATGAATCAACTACCTATCGATTATACTTTGAACCAAGTAATTATAATTTCTAAGCTAGATAGAATTCCTAATTTGGAAATGCACTCCAATATGCTGCAACTGTTAGGGTTTTTGCCCTGATTTTTTTATCAAATTTTAGTTTTACTTTTTCTTAGAAGGAAAATAAAAGTAATATCATAATTACTTTTACTTTTCCAGAAAGAAAAATATAAAACTTTTCCATATTTGGCTAACCTCTTTCTTAGGGGAATGATTTTGACCTTCTATAAATAGAAAACTCCTCTTCTCATACAATAACACAATAACATCCAAAATGTAATCTTTAGTAAATTTTTGTTTAGGGGGAGATTTTCTCCCAACAGTTTTTATATTTTCTTTAATTTAGTTTTTAATATGTAGGTCAATTGGTCAAACTATATCAATTATATGTTTCTTTTTAGTATTATTTCTTGTCGTCTGATTTATCGTCTTATGATTTGCAAATTAAAAGCCTCCGCATGATACCCTCTCGATTTCGAACCCAATAAGTGGTATCAGAGCCTCAGGTTCAAAGGTCCAAAAGTTTGGTGAAATGAGATTATATAGGTTCAAAGCAATTTCAAATCAAGATGCAACCAGTTTGGCGATAATGACGATTTTGTGTAACTACATGTGGAGATAATTGTCAATCATATTTCAATAATCCTGTTGTCAAATATTTGAAAATAAAGCTTACTTTTAACCCTGCAAAAGGTCTCCAATATTTTTTAACCCGAAAAGGGTTGATATATTTTAACCCAAAGAGGCTCAATTTTTAAAGTATGTCAAACAGCAGTGATATATGAAGAATATGCGAAGAACGAAGATTATGCAAAAGAAGAAGGATGATCAAGAATATTTTGAAGAAAATCAAGCCAAAGAGGGGAAATTTGTTTGAGTTTTTGCCCTAATTTTCTTACTAAATTTAAGTTTTACTTTTCTTAAAAGGAAAATAAAAGTAACACCATAATTTTTTTTACTTTTCCTGAAAGGAAAATATAAAGATTTTTCATATTTGGCTAACCCCTTTATTAGAGGAATATTTTGAACCTCTATAAATAGAAAACCCCTCTTCTCATACAATAACACAATAGCATCCACAATGTAGTCTTTAGTGAATTTTTGTTTAGGGGAGATTTTCTCCCAATAGTTTTTATATTTTCTTTAATTTAATTTTTAATATGTAGGTCAATTGACAAAACTATATCAATAATATGTTTTATTTTAGTATTATTTTTTTCGTCTGATTTGTCTTCTTATGGTTTGCAAATTAAAAGCGTCCGCATGATGCTCTCTCGATTTCGAACCCAACAATAACTACACTTGTAAGGCATCAAACTTTTGACACACTTCGTGCAATTAACAAACTGGAAACAACCATTTCACGAATCATTAATATTATTGGACTGGATGAAAGCCCCACACCCTATATGGATTTGGACAATACTCCCCTAAATAATTTTTTGAGATTGAATTAGGGCTCATATCTTTACGCACATTAATCGGAAAGCCAACATTTTGGCACATTATTTTCGCACAAAAATGCACGAAGACAATATTTTGGCACAAAAATGCATGACAATAAAGTCGACGCGGGATGTCGGCTAATTTAGCGCAAATGCTATGATTATTTTTTTTATTTTTCTTAAAAAATAGACTTCTGTAATTTTTTTTTTTCAAATAAAAACTGACCAATGTCTACCATTTTTTAACACGCAAAATTGCAATTGAAAAGCATAAATATAAATTGCCGAAGTATTTGATCAAAGAGCATAAGCTGTGTAGTGATAGAAATGTCCAATGCCATGACACATTGAGCTCGGTTTCTAGTTATGCTGCTACATTTTATTTCTGCGAATTATTTTTAATAATATATGAAAAATCGAGGGACTTCGCTGGTTTTTGACTTTTTGTTTAATTTTGTGGGGTTATCAGAAAATTTTGACTTCTTTTTAATTTAACTAACCAACGGACACTATTCAAAAATTTCAAGAGAATCCATTGATTTTATATTTCAAAATAACATTTTTCTACTGGTGATTATCCGTCGATTTGGTGTGGGTCATCCCTCTTTACCAACAGACTTCCATCGTTTTTGTTCTTCAAAAAATGATGTATTTTTAGTAGTGAAATGTTTATTATTCAAAATTGATGAGTATGATCATTTTTGACCTAAAATTAGAGTCATTCGCAAAAACTCTAAAAATACTTGCAACCATAAAGGGTAGGGCCTCTATTGAATTTTTATTTTTTCAAAAAATTGATCCCTTTGTTCAACAATATTCGTTCACTATTGACTTGAGACATATCTTAAGGAAAAATAAATAACTTGAGTAATCTGACTGTACGTCCTTTGAATATAAATTTAACGTATTGGATAATGGATAGTATTTTAATATCAAGGATAAAATGAACACAAATTGATAAATTATTCATTGATTTTGTAAACTAAATAAATATTGTTGAATATTTATTTTTAATAATATGAATAAGCAAAAATGGACAGGTCAATTAGAAGGAGAAAAGATTTGAAAAAATTTCATAGAAGCATAACTTAAGATATTAAAAATACTAAAAATCTCTTCAATTTGAAAATATTATAAAATCTTTTATTTTTTCTTTTTTAACCAAAAGGTGAAGATACATCCTAAAAGAGCCTCATTATTGCCGGATACAAATTAGCATATTGAAGTGGTTGTTTCCTCCTCCATCAACGACGCTTTTGAAGGTAAGGTTTCTTGCCATTATTATCTCAACTTCTTCAGATTCTTGAAGGTGCGGCGCAAATCAAGCAATAATTGCTGCAGTTATTCCCCTATTATTTGATTTTTAAATTGTGCAAGTTTTCCTCATCTTCATTTTTAATTTTCATCTCAGCAAATTCAACTTCTCTCAGTTCTCAATAAATTCATCCACACTAAACTTTCAACCTTATTTTTTCTTAAATTAATTTGTTTTCATTGTTGTTGAAAGTTGAGTAATTTGAAGTGTTAAGTAAAAATCAATCAAAAACAACAACGATCTCATTATGATGAAGAAATTAAAGAAAGCACGCAAAGAAAAAAAGGAGATTCTGATGTCAAAAAAGGAATTTTTGGTGCTTCAAAATTCATTTCTCGTGGTGCAAAATGAAGAGATGTTGATGTTATATCAAGGAAATCTTTTATGAAGATATTATGTGTTTGTATTAAGCAAATTACTAATACAGTTTTTTTGTATCTTAAATAAAATTACCTATATGTAGTTTTCTTATATTTTTTGTTATGTGAGTTTGTTAATTAAGGATAAGTTTGTATCTCTCGAATGTTTAGTTTAGTTTTCTTGTATTTTTTTTATCTATTGTTATTTTTAGTCAGCTATACGTGCATAATTATGTATTTGTTGTTATTTTTAGTCAGTTACATATGCATAATTTTGTATCTCTCGTTAATTTTAATCTGTTAAATATACAAAATTATGTATTTCTTGTTAATTTTAGTTCTGTTACATATGTAAAATTATGTATCTTTAATTATTTTAGTTCTGTTACATGTTTTGTTTTTATATCTCTTATCATTTAACTATTTTACAGATGCAGACACTTATATTTATTATTTTTAGTTTTATTTTACTATAGTTTTCTTGTACCGTTTGTCTTTAACATTTTCTATTCATTTATCACGTAAATATTTTAGCCTACTAATAGATGATAAATTATGCATAATTGTGGTATATTTATTGCTTTGTTCACCGAGTTTCTAAGTGAAGGACTATAAGTATCATATTCTGAGATTGATGCTGAATTTCTTTGAATGAGATATACTTTGCTCTTGTACAATTATGGACATGTCAAGGCTAAGAATGACTACGTTAGTGACAATGAAGACCCACCAAAACCTAAACCCAGTTTCATTATTCCAGATAAAAATAAAGCGATTCAATTGACTAGATTTTTTTTTGTTGTTTTAGGTGAAAATATGTAAATGCTTTTAAGTATTTGTCTAAATAAATTGGTGACTATTTTTTGTTGTTGAACAAGTTATATACATTTGATGCTCTTTTTCAGTACATATTATAACTGTAAGTGATACATTTCGTATCTCTTTTAATAAATATTTTTATAACAAATTTATGCTTGACTTGTTTGTTGAGACGATTTTGATTGTTATCTCAATATCCCTTACATTAGGCAAATTACAAAATATCTACTTATGCTTGAGATTAAGTAAAACGGTCAAGATGAGATGCATGTCTTGGTCATTCGAAGCATTATTTTTCAGTAAACAGAGAGGACAATTTTTTAGATTGAATTAAAGTTGAAGTGTTTTGCTTGAATAATATGTTCATTTAAAAAATATCACTGCTGAAGTATTTCAGTTGAGTATTTTAACAATTTTTTTAGGAATTATTTCAAATGTTTTACATTTTTGAACTTATCTATAATCCGTATTTTAGTAGTATTTTGTTGGTTGAGGTGTTTTATATATATATGGTTATTTTTTTTTATACAAGTTTGTTACAACTATACATATGTGACAGTTACATATTTAATTGGATCAGTAACGTTTTGTCATCTTATATCTCAGTGTACGTTAAATCATAGAATAAAAGATATTAATTTAATAGATACATAGACATATGTTAGATATATGTATGTGCAATTCTACACTGCATTCTAAGAGATACAAATTAATACAACCAAATATTTTATGAGATATATATTATCACAAAGAGATACAACTAATAAAAACAAAGAGATACATACTAATACTATCAGAATATTTTATGAGATACAAGAATCTAAAATAATAGATACCTATACAACATTCAATGAGAAAAATAATTCATTATTAGAGTATGAGCTATGTTTTCAAGGAGATTTTACCACCTCATTTAACGTACGCAATCTCAGGAAATATCAAAATTCGGACACACTTTTTTGACCTCTATGTATAGCTTTACACCCATATCATTATGGATAATTAAGGGAGATGAGTTTTCATCAACAATGTATCGGTTTTCAATTATTTTCCTTTTCATCGATTTCAAGTTCTACGACAAACGCTGAAATCAATTTTCATACGTTATATGTTCTCCGATTACAATGTCATCACTCTTATATCCACCATGATACTTGACATCAGTAACCCAAACCCCAAAATCTCATAACAAGACTGAGATATTCATTGTCAATTGTTAACAAAACAGAAGAAAAAAAATAGAAAATAGAGACAAGATGAATATGAGTGATATGTTATTGAGTAGAAGGTTGTTTAAGAAATCATCATAATAACTGATTTCGTATTTATGAGGATTATTTACTGTTAATTTAAGATTTAAACACGTGAATTACTCCTAATTATAGTAAATATCTGTTATTTTTTTTTATTTTTAATGCTTGAATTCAGTTAAAGTAAATGTTTCAGACATTATGTATCTCTTTATAAAATATGTATATGAGAAATTTAAAAAATATTTTTTTCTATAATTTCTTTTTAAAAAGGAATAAAATGTTATTAAGGAGAAACATCGAAAAATTTATGCAAGTTTTACTGAAGATTTTCCTTTTTGGACATAAAACTTGATATATAGGATTGTGCATGTGCACATCAAGACGTGCTCTAGAGCCAAAAAATCAAAATTTTAGTACTCCTAGTAAAGTTGTGGGGTTCTCAATTTTGATATTAAATTCTAATGGTCCAAACCTCTTCGACCCCCCATTGTCCTGTCTTAGTTATTTTCCCTTCAAAGTATGCCTACGTGGGTTCCTGCTGGTATTGATATGTACTTTTTTCATTTTGTTTTAGTTGATTTTTTAAATTTTTTTTTTTTTCAATTTAATTATTTTTTTTAATGAAATCAAGAAGATTTTATTATATTCTTTCAATATTATTCTTAGCATTAAATGCCTAAACAAAAAGTATATATATTCAAATTTATATTTTCAAAGCATAATTAATAAGGCTAATATGATAAAATAAATTCCTAATAAATATTTTTTTAAGAGGAGTGTCAGGTCCATACAGATCAATTAATCTAAAACGAAGAGAGTATATATAAGGTCAAACACATATTATGACTTTTTAAACTTGTCCGAATATAAGGCCAAACATATACTATTATGGCTTTTTAAACTTGCCGAAAATTCCATGATACTTCTAAAATCGAATATTTGTGCACTTCGGCCTTGTGACATCAAAGTAGTGCTGGAAGAAATTAGTGGTATCTCAAAAGGGAGTGTCCTGAATAGATTAGGAATATTTCTTTTCAGAATAAATTTTATGAATGATCATCATGTTTGAGAAATTGCCTATAAATAATAATTTTATTTTATTTAGTATAAAAATATCGTTCAACTCTCTCTATTTTTTTTTAAATATACATAATACCTCAAAAATTTCTTTCTCCTAATTGAAATACCATTTTATTATTATTTTTTTGATAAATAGATCTATTTAATTTATCAACTTGTTTAGCTACAAATTTTATCCTAATTCTTTAAAAAAAAATAATTACAAATAATATATTTATTATTAAAGATTATTTAATTACACCAAAAGCTTAAATTATTTTATTTGGCATGTACTCTTCAAAATTTCTTTTATTTACTTATTTATTTCACCATTTAATAATATTTTTAAAACTAAAGTACTAATACGAATTGATACTCATTAATTTTTTTTTTGGCCATTTATTTTATATAGTAAGGATTCTTAAAATGTAAAAGAAATAAAAACGATAAATTTTACATTTTTTGACATTAAATTTGTTATTTATATGATAATAAAAGAATAAAATTTATTTTTTTTGAAGGAAAGAAAAATTATTTAGTCTTGAGACAAATTAAATTTTTTAAGAAACATTAACAAAATGATTCCTTCTTTAGTACTATTATAAACGGATCTTTGAAATATTACTCTATCAATTATTGCATGTTTTATGTGGATTTAGAATGAGGTAAGGGTATAAATTGGTGTTTAATTGTAGAGTAAAATACATAATTACCCCCTTGATCTTGTCCGAGATTTGCAAAAAGACACCTAGACTTTAACTTCGACCTATTACCCCACGATTCTTCTTTATTTCGTTGCAAACACACCATTTGACCTCATGCGTGTACACACGCTCCATAGACGCGTGAAAGGGCTCAAATTTGACTTTTTTGACCAATAAAAAGGTGCCACGTATAAATAATTAATATATAATTTATATATTTTTTTTAAAACGAAAAAATTTAATATTTATTTATTTATTTATTTAAATCTCCCCCTCCCCTCCCCCCCAACCCACCCTTTCTTCTTCAACACCTTCAACACCATTAAAGCTTCATTGAAGCTTTTTTTTCTCTAAAATATCATTAAAGCCCCATTAAAGCTCAACACAATGTCTTCTTCAACACAATATCTTCTTCAACACCATTAAAGCTCCATTGAAGTTTTTTTTAAAAAAAATCTTTAAAACTCCATTAAAGTTCCTCCACTAAAGCTCCATTAAAGCTCATTTAACTATCTTTAAAACTCAATTCAATCATTTAACTATCCTTAAAACTCAATTCAATCATAAAATAATTTTTTCAATTGATTTGGACAAAAAGTAAAAAAAATGAATGGGAAGAGGTTTTGACGGAGTGGGGAGATTAGGGGGAGATGCTGACAGGGTGGGGGTGTTGAATGGGGGTGGGGATAGAGGAGAGCTGCTGGACGTCGGAGGAAAGGGGGTGCTGGATGGGTTGGGGTGGGGGAAGAGGGGGTCGGGTGGGGTGGGGTGTTAAATTAAAAAAAAAAGTAAAATTTTATTGAAAAAAATATATAAATTAAACGTATTTGACACATGGCAGCACCTGATTGGTGCATGTGTTCACTCTCTTTGTTGTGACTGAGATTCAACGAAAAATGATGTGTTTGCAACGGATTAAGTAAGAATCGTGGGGTAATAGGTCGAATTCAAAGTTTAGGTGTCTTTTTGAAAATCTCGACCAACATCAGTGGAGTAATTATGTATTTTCTCTTAATTTTATAATAAAATAAAATATAAATATAATGGCCACGGAAAAAAAGTGAAGAAACTAAATTAAGAAATATATTATTTTTTTTCTAATTTTTGATGTTTTATCTTATGAATTTACTTGATTTATTTATGTGCAATTACTTGAAAAAAAATTTGCAAGAAAAAATTCATATTTTCCCTGTACTTTTATCAAAAATTATATTGCATAAAATTTACAAGTAATATACGTCTAAAATTTTCTGGTAATAATACATATTAAATTTTTTCATTGAATTTTGTTTGGCAACAAAAAAGTTCGTAGATTTACCATCGATTTTTTTTTTTTAAAGAAATTTCATAGAAAATTAGATTATCTAATTGTTTTTTTTTGTATAATCTCAAAACAAATTTTCACGGTATTTACATTTTTCTTATACTTTAAGAGACATAAGTTTGAATAAATGAATTTGAAAAGCAAAATAGGTCTGTTATTAATAAAATAAATTAATAACATGACATGTTATCTAGGAGAGAGGAAGATTTTTGAAGTGGTAAGTATTTTTTGAGGAAAATAGAAATAGTTGGGTGATATTCTTGTCTTAAATGTAACAAAAGTGATATTTGAAGGTAATTTCTAAAACATAGGTGACTATTCATGGAAATAACTCTTTCTTTTCACTTTACAAAGAATTGCCCTTCTAATTAAGAGATGAATTTATACACTTAAACTTAGTCTTGTTCCAATTAAATGCAATACTATATACGATTTTGGTCCTATCAAACACTGTTCTAAAAGTTAATTCCATAAATAAAATGTGTGAAGTTAGTCGCCTGACATAGAAAAAAATATGCCACATATTAAAAATAAAATGGTACATTAAAAAGATATAGTTTGTATCCAAAAGTTAGTATAGTCCTTTACAATAGGTATCTTCGACTGTATATTTTTTGATATATAACATGTATCTAAATGTATACTATGTGTTTATTCAGAAGATGTGTGTGTATATAGAGAGAGAGTAAAGGGGGAATCCAATCACAACTAGGCCACTGTATGGTAGAACCTCTTGAACCAAGCGTACTGCTTGACTTTCCTTTGATCATCCACAACAAAGATAATACTCAAAAAAGGACTTAGAATCACCTTCTTTGAGCAGTATACAATTTCCAGAGAGAAGAATATTGTACTTTGTAATATGACAAGCAGATTCTTCGAAATTTGAGTTGTTAGCAACATGGATACAATCAAATATTTCAGAAGTGACAATATTTTCTTGAAAATTTCACGGCTGTTATGGAGAAGTGAAATTATACATATAAACTGTCATTTGACATTCAAATTACATTTAACTTATATAACAAAAGTATAAAAATTAGAAAGAGCAAGACTATAAAAAAGGTAAACATTAGTAGCATTTTCTTGGTTAAACTCAAGTTGTAAATTGGACAAATTAATTGAAATAACTATTTTAGTAAAAAGGCCAAGTAAAATATAATGAAGGAAGTACATGAATAACTAATGGAGTTCATTTTGATTTAAAATAAAAATGGTTATCTGCAATTTTCTATAGTAAGCCACCAAAGCCTTTGGATTAAAACTCCAACAAGGGCTCCAACTTCAAAGTGAAGAAAAATACTAGAAATTTCAGATACTGAAAAACACACACACAGAACCCTATAAATTTCAGAGGTTGAAAGATGTAACACCCCGTATTTTCGCGCTAGAACTCTAACCGTCATTTCTATATGTATAAGCTCTAATCCAAATGATTTTCTATGTGAATATAAGTTTTATGATCATTATCCTAGTGTGTGAAGTGCTTTCGAGGTGAAATATGTTCATAGGAATCACTTAGAGCAAAGTGATCTAAGAGCCTTTGATTCGGCAAATTTTTTGGTGTTCGATTTCATAAGGGTCATATTTGAATGAGTATAACTTTATGTATATGTGAAATTTGGAAAATTAAAACCCACCAAATTGTAGATAATTGAATCAACTTTTCAACGATACCAATTTTGCCTAAATCCGATACCCGGGTGAAAAGTTATAACATTTTTCATGTGAGGCTGTAAGCTGCCGTGATTACACCACTCGGCGGTGCTATAGCGGTGGAACCAATACCGCTCAAGAGTAAACCTCAAAATTGAAATTTTCCAAAATAGTAGGTCACCGCAATTACACCGCTCAGCGGTGCCTATAGCAGTGGAACCAATACTGCTCAGCGGTGAGCCTCAAAATCGAGATTTATGTTGAAACTTCTAATTTCGAGGGGTAATCTTGTATTTTTCCTACAAACTCAAGTCGTGTAAACAATGAATTAAAACATATTTTGGGCATAATATGACCAAATTCACTCAAATTTATCAAGAACAAAATCCTAACCTCTCTCTCAAAAATAAAAAATCTATCTTTAAGTTCAAGATTTCCAAGAAAACGAGTCAAGATTGGAGTCCTATTCTTCAAACTAAGTAATCTAAGGTACGTGGGGTTTTCCTAAACTACATGGACATGGTGAAATCTTTTTAATAAGGTTTTTAATGTTGAAAATTCATATATTTACGAAGGGTTTGAATTTACAATAACACATGCATGGTGGACCCTTTTGATGATAATGCTTTTGTCTTGAGGCCTTCCCCAAAAATTTGATTTTTTTTTATGTGTATATATATATATATATATATATATATATATATGTATGTATGTATGTATGCATTCGATGTTTTGAAAAGTATAATTGAGATCATGAAAAATGAATTTTTCTCTCATGGTGTTAATTCTTGATTGACAAGTCATGGATTACTCAATTGCATATCTTAAAGCATGAACCAAGAGTTTTACTATCAGTTATGAATTTTATGTCGATTGTGAATTAAAGAGAGAGATATTTCTTATTTGTAAAGGCTGAATGTGATAATCAAAAGAATTGAATAATTATTTTGAGAAATTGACCATCATTTGTTGAAATATTGAAAAAAGAAGATTTTTGCATAGTTTGACATATGTTTTGAAAATATGAGTTCTCTATTACTATTTGAATGATTTGGTGGTCCAAACATTATGTTTTGAATAAAAGAATTGTAATATGATATTGTATGACTTAGAGATATGACTTGCAAGTCTTGGTACGATGATACCAAACAGATGAATGCCATAACAGAGTAAGATCTTCAGATTTTGATTTCAAAGAATGCATGTCTTAAAGAGTTAAAAATGAGCTTAAAAAGAGTTAGGTGGTTACCCAAAGAAGGCACGAGTTCAGAAAACTCATTACCTGAAACTGTGTTTTGTCGATACGGGATTGTTATGTCCCCAAGAGGAATTATACGCTGTCCTACTACCCTTTGGCGTATTAGAGATAAAGACTCCAGCCCTTGCGGTAAACTTGGGTCGGGGGCTTGGATTCCGAGTTAAGGGAGGATTCCATATAGCTTGTGGGATTGTAGAGTTGTAGGGTGTACCACCTAACTCAGAAATAAGATAAAGAGTTGAGTTGTAATTTACGGAAATGTTTTGAAAGCTTAGTGAATATGCCCATGTATTTTCAATGGTTTTAGACTGACCCGTTTTTATGAATTGCTCTCACTTATGTTCTATAAAATTTCATTATTTTGGATTGTTCTACGTACCAGTATAATTGTGTTGACCCCCTATATTTCAGGATCTGAGGCACAGTCCCAAAATCTCGCTAAGTAGTAGGTTGAATCCTGTCAGAGTTTGCAGTTGGTGAGCCTCCCATATTTCAGAAGGCCTGTTCTAGAACATTGCTAGTTTATTTAGTTCATGGTCCAACTGGGGGCCTTGTCCTAATTTTTAAACAAATGTTGATTTTCATATTGTTAGAGATTTCACAGACTAGTGTCGTATGTTTTTGAATATTATGAACTCAGACTTTGTATTGTTCGGTTGAATTAAGTGATTGATCATGTTTCCGTCTTTATTATCTTTTTTCGTATTTCTTTATAACATATCAATGGTGTGCATAATTGCCAGATAGAGAAGGGCGCCCAGGCCTTTATGGTTCAAAATGCTCGTCGTGGCCAGGGCCTCGGCTCGAGTCATGACAAAAGACACACACACAACCCTAGAAATTTCAGAGACGGAAAGACACACAAAATCCTAAAAATCCTAGAGACGGAAAAATATACTTCCTCTGTCTTATATTAGTTGAGCATTTTTTATTTTAAATGATGCTTACAAAATCATAAATGAAATGATTAATTTAATTTCTATATCCTCTTCTATATTAATGGACTTGGGCATTTGAATAAATATTATTGGGACTTCTGAAGAATATATTAATTGTAGGGGTAAAATTAGAAAAAGTTTAATTAATTTTATTTTCAACCAACGCACTAACTCTGAATATAAGATAAAAGAAGAAGTCAGTACCAATCAATCCCCATTGAAATGAAGCACCCTCTAATATCGAAGCTTTAACTATGACGCAAATGTTTTAACCTTTTCAAATGCACGAAGGAATCTGTTTCAACCTGCAAAGAGAAAAGCTTTGTGAAGTCATCAAAGAAAAGAAAGTTGATGGATGCAGATCATAATTAGGCTTCTAAGATAAAATAATTATGGACATACTCAGCAGGTTACCATGCAGTCTCTTCTTCGATTTAAATTTATTTCAAAATTTTGAAAGACATTTATCTCTAAGCCTTACTTTAAGATAAAGCATCAAAGTCATATGTTAAATTCTGAAAGCTTCTTATTTTTTAATGCCGCATCGGTACACATAATATATTTAGTTTATATTGTTCTTCTTTATCATCTGTTAAACTAGTTGAGGATGTAGAAAAAATTGAGAAAATTAGGAGGAAATCACTTTCAAGATTTAATTAGATATATATCCACCCATTTTCTTTTTGATTTAACTTTTAAAATTTGGGTAAAATGGGTAAAAAAAATAGTGGAGTCATCAATTTTATAAATTCTACCTTGATTTTCTAGAAGTAATTTTTAATTTATCTAGGTCCATTTACTCTTTTTCAATATTTAAACAACTCCTAACTCCTTCACTCTTTTACAAATTCCAGCTTTCTCCACTCTTTCTCTCACTCAACCGTTCAATTCTTAACCTTGTCATCATCGTTTTTTCTTCTCTCCCAAGGTTGCAGCTTCAAAATAATTATTATCAGGTAAGTTATTCATCTTCTTTCGATCGTATTTTGGTGCATTTTATGGTGGTTCTATTTGTTTTTTTTTTTTAAAATTTTTTTTGAATGTAATCAGATTTTTGCAAAGATTTTTAAGTAAAATGAATATTTTGATGTCATAATTTCTTTCTAGTGTGTTATAGCAGCAAGGACAACTTACTTTTTTTGTTGACGTATATAGATTATTTTAGAATTTTATCAATTAATGATTATAAAAATTCAAGGTTTTTTTTTAAAGTAATTATATGTTCTGTAGCATATTTAAATGTCGATTGATGTGGATAATGAGATTTCTAGATAATGTTGTATAATTTTTTAATTTCTATTCTTGGCCTTGTAGTCTATTAATATTAATATTAATGGTATTCAATTTATTCTAGATCATAAAAAATGGATAGAAGAGTAGGAAAGGGTTAAAAAAAGATTGTACTTCTGCTAGTAGAAAAAGAAGTGTTGTTGAATTAAAATGGGATGTCAAACAGAAAAAGTAATCTTCATTGCTTGAATATTCATCGAATTCAATAATAATAAAAAAATCAATAAGTATGTTGATGAATCAAGTGGTGAGGATAGTGGGCTGAATTAGATAGAGGTAGTTGGGCTAGTAGAGATGGTACTGGGGGTAGTAGTAGTAAAAGAGGGGATAACATGCCCAATAGTTGTAGGTATGGAAATGAGGATGATGATCCTTATATGTTTCAAAGTTTTCACTAGTCCTTAATTCTAAAAAATATGATCTTGCTATCTATATAGATGAACTTGGATCATTACCGGCGAAAATTTTCATTAGATCTAGGGTATAGATTTTCTTACAAATTTAAGAGAATTTAAATTGAGAAGAAACTCATTCATAGGTTTCAAAGTCTTATTTTGATCAGTTTTGTAACACCTCAACTTAGGAAGGAGTCCCACATCGACAAAACACAGGAGGGATGCTGGGTATATAAGTGAGAAAGCCTTATCCCTAGTGATGCATTTTAAAACCGTGCGGACCTAGGCCCAGAGCAAACAATATCACTAGTGGGTTGGGCAGAGATAGGGGTATCTCGGGCTTGTGTGGTTCGAGATGCCCATCACGGCGAGAGCTTTGGTATCAAAGCCACTCCTATGTCATCCCTGTCGATGTGGGCCAAAGTTCAAACTGAGTGTAGGCAAATCTCGGTAAAGTGGGGCAAACTCAGTCTTGAGTCTAGGCAAAATCCTATTCGATGAGGCAAACCTTAGCGAGGATGTTGAGTCCGTAAGGGGGGTGTATGTAACACCTCAACTTAGGAAGGAGTCCCACATCGGCAAAACACATGAGGGATGCTGGGTATATAAGTGAGAAAGCCTTACTCCCTAGTGACGTATTTTAAAACCGTGCGGTTCTAGGCCCAGAGTAGACAATATCACTAGTGGGTTGGACAGAGACAAGGGTATCTCAGGCCTGTATGGTTCAGGATATCCTTCATGGCCAGGGCCTCAGCTCGGGTCGTGACAAGTTTGAAGGAATATCACACCATTTAAAATTTTATAGGTAGTTAATGCATCACATGCTTCTTCATCATGTCAAATTTGGCTCAAAAATTTATGAGATGTGATTTTACATTAATGGTGAGCCAGTTTGTTTTGACTTGATCGAGTTTGTGTTGATCACAGGATTAAGGTATTCAACATATCCTCGTGAATCAAAATTGGTAAAGATGTATAGGGATGATGAGATATTTTATTATAGGATTAGCCACAACAAAAACGTTAGTGCAACAAGCCTTTTCAATTTGGTTAAAGGCACGAGGCAGAAGTAGAAGGACAATTTGAAGTGTTGTTTGGTTTAGATCCTGCATGTGATCCTGCTAACAAGAGATGTTTCCAAGGTCATTGATCAAAACTTCACAAAAATGGTCTATTCTCTTGATTTTTTTGAGGAATACCCATGAGGAAAGGAGTTTTTTGCATTGACATTGGACTAATTGAAAGAGAAGACAGACATGAAGAAGCAGAAGAAAGTACACTTTGAGAAGTAAAATGATGCATCTTATACTTTGTTTGAATTCCCATTGACATTCATGGTATATCATAGACCATCCAGTCTATTTGATTATTGATTTCGTTTGACAACCATAGTTGATTAATTATTTTTTTATAATTACAAGTTTAGATCTATGAAACCTTTCCCAATGTTGGGAGACATGCTGATAAATCAAAAGAGGTTCCTTTATGTCTGTGCAGGTTTCTCATATGACACACCAGAAATATTATCACATTTTTCAAAGGAGATCTATTTTTGTCATCCGAGATAGTCTTCAAAAATCAAAATATCATAATTTTATCAGTTTGCTTTTAAAACTAAATATAGTAGGTAATAGTTAATGATTTTACTTTTTTGAGATTATGCACCCCTACCCCCCATACTTTGCAAAAGATAGAACAGAGTTACATGCAAACTCTAGTCCTAGACAAAAATGAGGCTAAGGATGTCGACATGGCTGCGTTGAAAGCTGAGTTGAGTAGTGTCATTGTCCTTGAGTCACCCGTTGCTGCTAATGATGAAGATGTGTATCTTGGTGGTGGGCAAAGTAGGTTGACTCAAGAGGTTGAGATAAGGGAAAGGTATTCTATGGAATTGATTGATCGTATGCCGTGGATTAAGGAGATTTTGAGCTCTCTTGAGAAGTGTGTGTCAAGTATGAAATTAAATAACAGTTGTTGTGGATTATGTGATCGAGGAGAAAAAAAAGAGGACTGAGAAGAATAAGAAGAAGGATGAGAAAGGTGAAAAAATTTAACTTTTTTTAATTTTAATTGATTCATAAATTGTGCAGTTTTATTAATCATGCTCAAAATTGTCGAAAACGTACATTAGGATGATAAAGGGACCCTAAAAGATACTATTAGAGCCTTTGATGTAGCAACTATATTGCCTGAAAGGTCAAATCAACAGATCCCCACTGAAGTGTTTCCTTGAAATAACAATGTCCCTGATAAGAAACTGAGCAAGAAAATAAAAGTTGATGGGGTCTATGATGAGGATGTTGCTAATAAAAATAATGAGTTGACCAATGCCAAGGAGGTTGATAGGGACAAGGAGTTTGATGGGGTCTTTCTATTAGGATATACTATAAACCATACGGCTTTGATGAAGTATTATTTATTGAATGATTATTTATTTATTTAATTCAGTAAATCATTACATTAAATAGGTCATTGTCATAAATGTGTCCTCAACTTAAATATTAGATAATTTGGTGTATAGAGTTTAATCTTATACACAAAAGATTAAATCATCGACTCTTATAAGTTAAAGTTATAGTTCACAATCGTAGATGGAAATTTGGACAAACCACCAGAACGATTGTGGCACTAGATTAAATGTAATTTATCTTGATTATGAGAATGGTACAGTTCTAACTTCTTGTGATAGTGAATTTTGTATGTATTGAATAAGAGCGAGTAGAGATGATTGTTTTAGACTGACTAATAAAAACATATTCTCTAAACTATTAAATATACTTATATTCTCAATCTTGATATAACTATTATGATCTATATATAGTATTTATCATTTTGATTTATTGAAAGGTGAGATTTTAAAATGGTCAATATTTCTATTAGATTGGATGATAATAATATACAACAACAACAACAACAACATACCCAGTGTATTCCCACCTAGTGAGGTCTGGGGAGGGTAGAGTGTACGCAGACCATACCATTACCTCAAGAGAAGTAGAGAGGTTGTTTCCGATAGACCCCCGGCTTAGGAGCAATAACAGTATAACAAATACAAAAAGTAGGCGCATATAAATTAGCATGGTACACAAAACAAACTAACCGTATAACAAACACAAAAGATAAGTGCAAAATAAACTAGTACGGAATACAAAAAAAGTCAACTATATATTGGTGAAATAATAAGTTAGCTGATGATTCATGTCTCGGCATAGAGATTTATGATACACCTTTTATGAGAGCTTATAAGTTTTCATATCTAAACCCGACCGGTGGATTTATGTATCCGACATATGAAATAAGTTAAGCATTACTCTAAAAGAAATTAATCATCATAATAAATTCATCAATAATTCAATTTATTGGTTCACATCTGTAATCTTAACATGGGGAATTACATAAGTGTTTAATTAAAAATTTTAAAATAAAAATAAAGGAGTGCAATTACGAACTTTTGTGAAATAATTTATAGTTTATTATGGTAAGAATAATTCAAATTGGTGTTTTGAATTATTTTCACAATAGCGAGCTTCAGTAATTAATTAGGTAGTCCCTATAGTGTCTATATTATACAAGAACTCGAAATTATTTTCTATGAAAAAGAAAGTCACTGTCTGTACTTGTTCAAGTAGAAACAGACATGTGTTTTTTTTCCTTTTTAGACAGGGAGAGTATCTCTATAAATAGGAATTTTACTAGCCAAGAAATTCAATTGAGTATTATATTCAGTACTTGCCCACCCAAGTATTGCGAGACTTCGACTGTAAATTTGGGATCACTGTAGAAGATCACAGATTTGAAGATAAATTCGCTTCAAGATATCTTCTTATGCTTCAAGAGATATTCCTTATTAATTTTAAGCATTTTTCGTGTGAACTATGTGTTTATGTTAGTTGTGTTGGGTTCAAAATCGAGAGGCGTCATGATGAAGCTTAAAGTTTGCAAATTAAGATAGTGGTAATTCAAATGACAAATAAAATAATACTAAAAAGACACATTATTAATATGATTCGGTCAAACGACCTACATATGAAAAACTAATATTGAAAAATATTAAACCTATTGGGAAAAAATCTCCCCTTAAATAAGTCTCTTAAACGACTACATTATGGATGCTATTGTGTTATGGTATGAGAATGGGGTCTTCTATTTATAGAGTTTCAAAATATTTCCTCTTAGAAAGAGGTTTGCCAAATATGAAAAAGTTTTATATTTTCCTTTCAGGAAATTAAAAGTAATTATGGTATTACTTTTATTTTCCTTCTAAGAAAAATAAAACTTAAATTTGGTAAGAAAATCAAGACAAAAACCCTAACAAATCTCCTTTTTTTTGCTTGATTTTCTTCACTTGATCCGCCTTCTTCACATCTTTGATCTTTGTTCTTCACATAGTCTTCATCACTGCTGCTTGCCATTGTTAAAAATAAGATTTAAAATATCATGATTAAAAGTTGGTTAAAAATAATTTTTTTTATTTTTAAAGATGCAACAACAGGAATGTTGAAATATGCTTAAAACTTCTTCTGCACATGTAGTTGGACAAAAAATCTTCATTATCATCAAATTGATTGTAAATTGATTAGAACCGCCTTGAACTTGTCTTTAACCTCGTTTCACCAAACCATTGGACCTTTGAACCGTAGGCTCTGATACCACTTGTTGGGTTTGAAAACGAGAGGGCATCATGATGAAGCTTAAAGTTTGCAAACCAAGACGGTGAAATTCAAATGACAAATAAAACAATAATAAAAAGACATATTATTAATATAATTCGGTCAAACGACCTAAATATGAAAAACTAATGAAAAATATTAAACCTATTGGGAGAGAATCTCACCCTAAACAAGTTTCTTAAATGACTATATTGTGGATGCTATTGTGTTATGACATGAGAAGGGGTTCTTCTATTTATAGAGTTTCAAAACCTTTCCTATTAAAAAGAGGGGGAAAAGTTTTATATTTTTTCTTTTAGGAAATTTAAAGTAATTATGATATTACTTTTATTTTTCTTGTAAGAAAAATAAAATTTAAATTTAATAAAAAAATCAGGACAAAAATCCTAACAGGTTCTCTTTATTAAATATAAGTGATCCTGTCTATTTGCTTTTACTGCGTATGACTTGGTTTTGCAACAATTGACATCAGAGCATGATTGCATCTAAATAGATAACCGTAAGGTATTGTCTGATATTGTGTGTGATGAGAATAACACGAAGCTGTAGTTCTTTTTCTTTATTGATGGGGGCTGTATTTGATTTTCGATCCCAATAATTTTTGACAATATTCAATGATGACAGCCAGTTTAGCCGTGGGTTTTAACCCACGTTCTTGTGAAAACCTAGCATTGTCTTTGCCAATGATTGACATAAAGAATGAAACATGGATTTCTAATTGTTTAATTGGTTAAGAGACACCTCTCGATTGGCTCATGTGATTGAACAACATGTTAATACAAAAATTCTTTTGACTTGGTTGAGCATTAGTAAAATTAATTAGCAAAAGAGGGATGAAGTGCTGGTTTTTCGTTTGTTTTTTCCCATTGGCAATATACATGTGCACTTTGCCATAATTCTTGCTTTGATATGGTCCACTTAGAAGCATATGGACAAATTGTTCCTTTCATGTTAGGATAATATAGTATAAATTTAATTTTATGATTAATAAATAGTTATTACAAAAGTGATTTATCTATTTGAAATCATTGAAAATTTAGAATTTTATACATGTGAGATTATATAAGTACATGAATCGAGAATTATGACTAATAAATAAGATCTACAAAAATGATCTATTTATTTGCGTCATTGAAATTAGCTCAATGTATTATGTATAAATTATCCTAAATAAGTATACATGAGAGGGGATATTAGATGTTTTAACCCAAAAGGAGAAAACGTAATATCCTGAACTCTCAGGTATATTAATGAAGAGAAATTATTTTGGTAAAAAAGGTTCATCCCCATGATTACCAAGATTAAACAGTAATAAAGTACTAAATTAATGTGCTGGCTTAGATCTTTCTTCCTATCAGATGAATTAATTACAAGTTATTACGTGTTTAATTGCTAGTTCGATAATTTGCATTAGCTCTTCGAAACTGAGTAATATATGATTGGATCAATGAACTAGAGTTAGGTTTCACTTAAACTAACTGTATACTCTCCATCCAAGTTAGGTCTATATAAGTTTATAGAGTGAATAATCAGTCATTATATATGTGTATTGCATGAGTTGTCCTCAAACCTCATCGATTGGCTATTTGAGATGCATGAATATATATATATATATATATATGATGAGTTTGAATTTAACCGTTTAATGTTTATATGACTGTGTTGATGATCTATTATAATGTTTTTCAATCTCAGATTCAATATATTTCCTTTAACTCTCTTAGCACTATTTTGAGTCGGAGGGTAATAATTTTGTTGAGAAAAGTTCTACTTCTTAACCGAAAGGTGGAAAAAATCAAAAGCCTAACGACAATTGTTTCCATTTCACGATGTTAGGCCATAGGAAGACACATTTTTTAGTTTTCCTAGCCAAGCAAAAAAACAAGCTAGATTCACTTGCACTTATCATTGAAACGTATTTAGTGGTTATTTCTACCACATCATGGTGTGTAGATTCAGGAGCCATTAATCACATCTGTACTACTTTACAAGAGTTCCAAGATATGCACAAGCTGAATAGAGGTGAAGTTTTCAGGCTGATGGTTCAACAACTCGAACGTTAGCATTAGGAAATATTAGTATTTCATTTGGTAATGGTAGAGTTTTAATTTTAAAAGACGCATTATATGCACCTGCAGTTAGAAGAAATTTGATATCAACTTTTAGATCTCTAAGATATGATTATGATGTTAATTTTTCTAATAATGGTAGTGTTATTAGTTATAATATTTGATCTCTATTGGTTTATTGATTGGTAGTCTTTTTATTATTTGTTTCTCTCCTGAACTATAATAAATCATCGAACTAAATAATTTTAGCCTTTCAAGTAAAAGAAAATATTTTTTTTAATTTAATTAGACTTATTTATGGCATTTGTGTCTACCTCACATAAATTTAGATAGGATTTTGAAGTTGATTCCAAATGGACATTTAGGTTCAGTAAAAATGGAGGCATTATCAACATGTGAATCCCATTTAGAGAGAAAAATGACTAAGAGACCTTTTTCCGCAAGAGAAAATAAAGCAAATGATAAATCAGAGTTAATTCCTTCTGATTTGTATGGTCCAATGAACGTTCAAGAGAGAGGTGGTTATAAGTATTTTATGAATTTCATTGATGATTACTCAAAATATAGATATATTTATTTGTTGCACCATAAGTCTGAAGGTTTTGAAAGATTAAAATAATTTAAGACAAAAATAGAGAAACCACATGAGAAATGTATCAAGTTCTTATGATCTGATCGTGGTGGAGAATAATTATTTTTTTATGAGAGTATTAGTATAATGGCCCTCTGTAAGACCCCACAAAATTCTAACCATTTTATTTTTGACCCTCTCGTGTGTGTAATATTAATTTTTGACTTGAATTATGTTTAGCGATGTTAAAAGAGTATTTTGAAAAAGTTTTAGAATTTTTAAAAGGAATTCAGGGCAATTTTAGAACTCCGACGCAGTGTGCCTCTGTGATAGCGGCGTGCCACACAGATGGAGCTCCGTGATAGCAGCGTGACACAAAGGCTAGCCTTCGCGATATTGGCATGCCACGCTACTATGTTAAAAATACCAGTCTTTGTTTTTTTCACTTGGTGAGGGAATTTTGGTCTTTTTACCCCTTTTACGACTTTTAAATATAAAATAATCCCTTTTTCTTTTGTTTTCAAACATCAAATTTTTCCTCTTTAACTCAAAACCCAAGAAAGCTCAAGGGTTTTACAGAGAATTCAACAGTCAAGCTCCAAACTTTGATTTCTCTTAGATTTCCTTTGTATTTCAGGCATGTTGCTCATCCCTGTTAAGGAATGAGTATATAGCAAAGAAGAAAAGGAGGGAAAGTTAGTTAGTACATTCTAGAAGTTAGTTACATCATCTCATTCAAGAAGTTAGTTATATTGTTGTAAGTAGTTAATGACCTAGGCTCTTTGATAGACTCATCATCTAATCACTATATATATACCTATGTATCAATCATGTACACACACAATCAAGATTAATAAGATTGAATACAACTCTAACCTACAATGGTTCTTCTTCCTTCCTTCTCCTCTACTTCAGTACTTCTCTGATCACTAGTCTTATTGCTAGTTCTTCTTTTATTTAAGCCTCATTACTCTATTAATCTTCGTGGTATCAGAGATTATGCTGAGTTGAATCATTACTTCAGACTTAATACTAATTCTCAGTTGAAAACTGTATTGGTTCTTGAATTCAAGAACTATAAAATCTGATAGTTTTTCTGCAAATCCTCTGTAATCGATTGCAATGGCGACTGGTGTTGATGGAATTGGTACTTCAACTATACCTCCAGTGAATAATACAAATTCAAGTTCTGCTTTTCATTTTATAACTACTAATCTGGATATCAATCATCCTCTATATCTCTCAACCGCAGACATATCAGGTACTTCACTTGTTTTATTTCAGTTAATAGGAAGTAAAAATTATGCTATGTGGAGTAAAATAGTTAGGATTACATTTCTAGGTCAAAATAAGTTTGGAATAGTTGATGCTTCTTAGAAAAAAGAAATTTTCTCTATTGATTTAGCTAATAAAAAAGAGAGAGTTAATGTAATAGTATTGTCACGACTGATGAATTTAGGGTCTAGTAACCTTCTTAGAGGGGTAGTACATGCCTCAAAGGCTTGTAATTTGTGGATGGATCTTAAATAAAGATTTGATAAAATAGATGGATTATGAAATTACAATTTGAATCAAGAAATTACAATTGTCTCAAGGTGTTCAATCTATTTCTGTCTAATTCACTAAGTTGAAAGACTTATGGGATGAGTTTGAGTCCTTAGTCCCATAACCTATTTGTAATTGTGAAAAATCAAAAGAATTAATGTCTTATCTTCAAAGATAGAAGTTGTACCAGTTTTAATAGGCTTGAATAACTCATACTCTAAAGCAAAAAGTCAAATCTTGTTAATGACACCACTACCAACTGTTAACATGGCTTATTCAATGATTATGAGTGATGAGAATCAGAAGTATGTGGATCAAGCTTGCATGCCACAGTACTTCTTGGTGTTGCTCCTAATATAACCGAAATAGGTGCAATATACTCTAAGTCTGAATATTCAGATGGTTGTCAAAAAGGAAAAAGAAATTATGTTTTTACCTATAATCCTAATTCAGTTTGTGATCATTATAAAATGAAAGGCCATTTTAAGATGGATTGCTACAAGATGGTTGCGTATCCACCATGCCATCCTAATATGGAGATCAAAAAATGATATGATAACAAATTTAAACAAAGAAAGGTTGGTTCCGGTGTTTATAATGCTGTTATTAAAGACTAGCGGATGCAGCCTAAAAAAACTTAGTCCAATGGTGCATATCAGACCTCACAAATTGTGCAAAATGATGGGATGTCCCACCAAGGTTTACACCTGTATAGTATAAACCATTTTACAAAATGCTGGAGCAACAAAGTCAAACCACAATACCCTCCACAAGTTCAGCTAATATGTTAGCTCTTGGTAATGCCCCGTTGGTTTGCAATGAACCACATCAGTGGATTATTGACAGAGGTGCTACAAATCTGACTGTAGATCTTGGCCCCTTAAAAAGTAATATTACCTAATGGTAATATGTCACTTGTTACACACACTAGTTCTAGTAGTATCTCTGATAATATCACTATACAAAATGTGTTCCATTTACCTCAATAATAATATAACTTGTTGTCAGTTTCACAGGACACTAAACAACTTAACTACTCTACCAATTTCTTTCCTAACTTCTATGTATTTTAGGATCTTTGGAGTGGGAAGGTGACGGAGATTGGTAGACAAAAGAATGGATTGTATTTTCTGATGAGGCAAAGACTACTAGGACATAGCAAAGTAGATGACTGTGTACTCAATGCAGAGATGACAAACAAAATAGAACTTAAATTGTGGCATAATAGACTTAGACATGTTCTATATAGGATACTATGTAAAATATTTCCTACTAGAAAGGGTTCTCTGGATTGTATTATTAATAAATATAGTGTTTGTCCACTAGTCCACTAGCTTAGCAAGTCAGATTGTCTTTCCCTACTAGTGTTACCTCTAGTCTTAGACCTTTTAATCTAATACATATGGATCTTTGGGATCCACAAAAAGTTCCTAATTGTGATGGTCACAAATCATTCTTAACTGTTCTAGATGACTTCATTAGACCGACATAGATATTTCTGCTTAAAATGAAATATGATGTTGTGCTTATTCTTAAGCATTCCTTAGCCTATGTGCATAATTAATTTGACACATGTGTAAAACTCACCAGAAAAGATAATGGAATTGAATTTGTTAACAACCTATGTAGTGAGTTATTTGTAAGTTTAGGTATAAAACATCAAACCTCCTTCTCTTATACACCCAACAAAATAGCGTGGAAGAAAAAAAGCACAGACGCCTATTGGAAGTGACAAAAGCTCTAAGTTTTCAAGATAATATACCTTTGGAATTCTGAGTTCACTCTGTACAAACAACAACATACTTGATTAATAGGCTTCCATCTTATATGTTAGGTTACATCACACCTTACGAGAAATTATATAATAGAAAACCCTCTCTGGACCATCTGAAGGTATTAGGGTGTCTATGTTATGCTAAAGTTATTAATGAATCGAATAAACTGATGCCTAGATCTAGAAAGGTTTTGCATATAGGCTATTCAGAAAAAAAGGGTTAGATACTCTATTATCTTACTAACATACTTTTCTTTGTCAATAGGGATGTTGTGTTCAGAGAAAACACATTTCCATTCATGACGGATCTAAGACAACCTACACAACATCTGTTTCATCCATATGATCCTACAGTTGAGCCAATGGATATTACTGGTGTGACTAAATTACAACCTAGTCATAATATTCAACTTGAATCTACAAGTAACACCACTAAAGATCAACCAATCCTTTCACATGATCAACCTATACAACAAACTACTCAGGAAGAACATGTACAACAAATATTAGTTCTTACTACTACAACAAAAAGAACCAGACCAATAACAAAAAAGCAAGCTGTAGAATAACCTGTTAAAATAAGGATGGCTACTAGACTACAAATAGCTGCACAACAAGAACAAAGAAAGTCTACCAGGGGTTCAAATCCACCTGGATGGATGAAAGACTTTGTCTCATTGACTATCAATGACAATGTTTCATACCCTCTATCTAACTGTCTCTTATGATAATATATCTGCTAAGTATCAATGCTACTTATCCTATTTCTCTAATCTTATGGAACCTACATCCTATGCAGAAGTTGTGAAAGATCCTAGGTAGGTGAAAGCAATGCAGGCTGAGGTGGCTACACTTAAAAGCAACAATACCTAAAAGTGGTTGATCTTCTAGTAGACAAGCAACCTATATGATGCAAGAGGATTTATAAAATCAAATATAAAGCTTTAGGGGAGGTAGAAAGGTTTAAGGCAAGGTTGGTTGCAAAAGGTTTTAATAAAAAAGAAGGAATAGACTACCATAAAACCTTCAGTCTAGTAGTGAAAATGATCACACTAAGAACAATATATCTACTACCAGACACTGGCACATCCATAAAATAGATGTGTTTAATGCTTTCTTACAAAAAGATTTGGAAAATGAGCTCTACATGGAACTCCCATAAGGATTCAAAAGTTAGGGGGAGAATAGACAACTATGTAGACTTACTAAATCCTTGTATGGGATAAAATAACCACCAAGGAAGTGAAATGCAAAATTATCTCAAGACTTAATCAAATGCAAGTTTAAACAAAGTCAATATGATTACTCACTATATATCAAGCTAACCAGTGATGGAATAGTGGTTGTACTAGTATATGTTGGTACATACTAGTAATTGGAATCAAGTTGGACTAAATAGTTGAATCAAATGAAGCTTTCCCTAAATTCTTCAAGATAATAGACCTAGGAGAATTAAAATACTTCATATAAATTGAGTTTGCAAGGTCTAAAGAAGGAATTGTGATGCACCAAAGGAAGTATGCACCTGAATTAATTTTAGAAACTAATCTCAGTACTATAAAACCGGCCCCAACACCATTTGATATCACAGGAAAATTGATAACTACAAAATATGATCAACACATCTCAAGGGGTACAAGCTCAGAAGATGAAGTACTAGTTGATCTAGGATGGTACCAAAGTATAATAGGGAAACTATTATACCTCACAGTAACAACATCTGGCATAGCATACAGTGAACAAACTTTGAGTCAATTCTTGAAAAGTCCAAAACAGTCTTATATGAATGCAATACTCAGGATTATCAAGTACATAAAAAACCATCACAAGGTCTTCTAATGTCTAGCTAAAAAATGAATCTCTCACAGCTCATTGTGATACAGATTGCACTGTATGTGCCTTTTCCATGAGCTTTATTACTGTCTTCACTATCAAACTAGGTGGTCACTAGTTTTTTGGAAGTTAAGGAAACATACAATAGTTTCTAGGAGCTCAACAAAATTAGAATATAGAAGTTTGGCTTCAACAGTTGTAGAACTTACATGGCTAATTGGCTTAATCAAGGATCTAGATGTTTACTACAACTATAAGTGACTGTAAAAGAGCCATATAGATAGTTGAAAATCCTGTTTATCATGAGAGGACTAAACATATAGAAATAGATTATCACTTTTTGAGGAAAAAATCCAGCAAGGACTGATTAAGACTAAATATATATCCACTCATGATCAACCTGCAAAAACATTTAGTAAAGGATTGACCAAGGTTCAACATGAATATCTTATGTCTAAACTTTACTTTATTAATCTTCTTGAAGTACCAACTTTGAGGGGTTTTTGAGGAATGAGTATATAGCAAAGAAGAAAAAGAGGGAAAGTTAGTTAGTAGCTTTTAGAAGTTAGTTACATTATCTCATTCAAGAAGTTAGTTATATTTTTGTAAATTGTTAATGATCTTGGCTCTTTAGATAGACTCATCATCTAAACACTAGGTATATACCTATTTATCAATCATGTACACACACAATCAAGATTAATAATATTAATACAACTTTAACCTACAATGGTTCTTCTTCCTTTTCCCTCGTCTACTTCTCTGTTTCTCTGATCACTAATCTTATTGCTTGTTCTTCTTTTATTCAAGCCTTATTAATCTATTAATCTTCAATCCCTAATTTTTATTTTTATTTTATGGAATCTATGAAATCAATATTCGTGTGTTTAATTGATAGATTTGAAATTGGGTTGAGGGTTTTGATTGTTTTAACTTGAATTGCTTTTTCCATGATTTAAAAAGATTATTCATGCTTTATTTTTATAGCTGTTGGGACTAAGTTGGTGCATTGTTTTAATTATTGGAATGGGGGACATAGGTTTCCCCAAATTGATGGAAATTTTAGCTTGATGATGGCATTAACCTCAACTCATTTTGTAAACTTGATTTTGAATATGGATAATTGCATGGTTTAACTTGTATTTTGAACCCATTACATTGCATTAAAGGATAATTGAATGAATATGGTTTTGGATGGCCTTTTGGCCTTGGTTTTGGATTTTAAATTGAACTTGGGAGTCAGTTTGGTTATATGGAATGGTTTGGAATAATTGAATTAGCTTGCAAGCATATAGGTATGATGATACCATGTTGGTAAATGCCTTAATAAATAACTCATGGGTTAATAGTTGGTTTATGTGCGACTATTTTAATTTTGACTTAAAGAAAATTGTGTAACTCACCATGAAGGTGTAGATCCTAGGGGGATCAACACTAAAAACCCTATTTGTCGATGTTGGGATCCATGTGACCGTATGCTTGGTGCATACATTATATATATATATATATATATATATATATATATATATATTGGGTGGGATATAACCTTAATGTCTTTAGCCTTTCCTCAGTTCGTACAACTAACATATACTGGGGCCCTTACAGTAAGGGGAATTGGACCCATATTGCCCATGGATGCCTTTAGTATTGAGCAATGTTGTAATACCCCAAACTTTTTCTAGCTTAAATTTGTTCATAGAATATTAAGAAATGCCTTCCAAAATGATTAATATTTGTTTCACATAGAATTTTCTAGATTTCAACTTTTCATTTTGTAGGAAATTAAATAAGCTTTCCATCGATACCAAATTCACCCAAATCCAATACTTGATGAAGAAGTTAGAGCATTTTTAAGTTGACAGCAAGCCAGCTGGGTGGCCACCGCATCACGGTGAAGGAAAATTTCATAATTGTCACTTTCTAGTGGACTACCACGATAGTTGGAGTATGGTCAGTCAAGGTCTGCAAGAGGAAATCTCTCGCAGTTTTAGAGTCGTCCACCATTCCCAATGCTATCTTCATCTAGTGCTCCCACTCCCAGAGGTAGACAGGAGCAGTGGAGTAAGTTTTCTATGTCCAGGTTCCAGAATAGTGTGAGCAGTAAGCCTAATTATCCTTCATGTGCTAAGTGTGGTAGAACTCATCCTGGTGAGTGCTTGGCTGGACAAAAGGGTTGTTTGGGTTGTGGCAAGTTAGGTCATAGAATTAGAGAGTGCCCATATGCTAAGCAGGGAAACAGAGATGTTCATCCTCATACAGGGGCTACCAGTGCACCAGCTCCTGTAGCTCGCCCAGCCCCTCCTCAGGGCACATCATCCAGTACCGGTGGCGGTCAGTGCCAGAATTGGTTCTATGCTTTACCATCCCACTAGGAGCAGGAGAGCTCCCCAGATGTTGTTACTGGTATGCTTTGTGTCTTCCATTTTGATGTTTATGTGTTGCTAGACCCTAGGTCGAGTTTATCTTATGTGACCTCGTTGGTTGCTGTGAATTTTAAGATAAGTTTTGAAAAGATCCCTGAGCCTTTCTTAGTTTCTACACTAGTAGGGAAATCAATTATTGCTAAAAGAATTTATAAAAAATGTTCCATTACTGTCCTTCATAAGATCATGTTAGTAGATTTGATAGAATTATACATGATTGACTTTGACCTTATTCTTAGTATGGATTGGCTCCATTATTTTTATGCATCCATAGATTGTCGCACCCGAGTGGTGAAGTTTTAATTTCCTAATGAGTCAGGCTTTGAGCGGTCAGGTAATTCAGTGTCTCCCAAGAGTCATTTCATATCCTATCTTAAAACCAGAAAACTAATCTCTAAAGGGTGTATCTATCATCTATTTTGAGTTAAAGACATTATGTCTGAGACTCCAACAGTCCAGTCAGTTAGTATAGTTAATGAGTTTCCTAATATCTTTCCTAAAGATTTTCCAGGGGTGCCTCCTGATAGGGAAATAGAATTAGGAATTGATCTTCTTCCTGATACTTAGCCTATTTCTATTCCTTCATATCGTATGGCTCCTACTAAACTTAAGGAGTTGAAAGAGCAACTCAAAGATTTTCTAGACAAAGGCTTCATAAGACCTAGTGTTTCTCCTTGGGGCGCTTCCATCCTATTCGTCTAAAAGAAAAATAATTCTTTGAGTATGTGCATTGACTATCGTCAGTTGAATAAAGTCACAGTCAAGAATAAATATCCTCTTCCTAAAAGTGAAGACTTATTTGACCAACTCCAAGGTGCAAGTTATTTCTCAAAGATAGACCTTAGATTCAGTTATCATCAACTCAAAGTAACGGAATGCGATATTTTGAAGACAGCCATCAGGACCCGCTATGTTCATTTTGAGTTTCTAGTCATGTCCTTCGGTCTAACCAATACCCCAGCAACTTTCATGGACTTGATGAACCAAGTGTTCAAATAATATTTGGACATATTTATCATAGTCTTTATCGATGATATTCTTGTCTACTCTCGTAGTGAGGATGATCATGCATACCACTTCTGAATTGTGTTGCAAACTCTTAGAGATCACCAGTTGTTCACCAAATTTAGAAAATATGAATTTTAGCTAAGTTTAGTTGCTTTCCTTGGTTATGTTATTTCCATAGAGGGTATTAGTGTTGATCCCCAAAAGACAAAAGCTGTAAGAAATTGGCCTAGACCTATCTATTTATCAAACATTAGGAGTTTCTTAGGTTTAGCTGGCTATTACAGATGTTTTGTTGAGGGTTTTTCATCCATTGTGTCTTCTATGACCCGATTGACTCAGAAGAAGGTTAAATTTCAGTGGTCAGATTCCTGCGAAAAGAGTTTTCAGGAGTTGAAGATTTAACTCACTTCAGCCCCAGTCTTAGTATTACCTAATGGCACTGATAGTTTTTTTGTGTATTATGATGCCTCTAGAGTTGGTTTGGGTTATGTTTTGATGTAGAGAGTTAAGGTCATAGCCTATGCCTCTAGGCAGCTTAAGCCTCATGAAAAGAATTACCTAACCCATGATCTTGAATTAGCTGCTGTAGTGTTTTCTTTGAAAATCTAGAGACACTACCCGTATGGTGTCCATGTTGATGTGTTTACGAACCACAAAAGCTTGCAATATGTTTTTACATAGAGGGAGTTAAATCTCTATCAGCGAAGGTGGTTAGAACTGCTGAAAGATTATGATAAGAGTATGTTGTACCATTCAGGCAAAACCAATGTAGTGGCAGATGCCCTTAGTTGATTGTCTATAGGCAGTGTTGCTTATTTGGAGAATGATAAGAAAGAGTTAGCTCAGGAAGTGCACTGTTAGCTTAGGAAGTGCACTATTTGGCTAGGTTGGGTGTTAGATTGGTTGATTCAACAGAGGGTAGCATTTGGGTACAGAGTAGTGTAGAATCTTCCTTAGTTTCTGAGGTGCAGGAGAAATAATATCAGGACTCCATCTTGGTTAAGTTGAAGGAGTCGGTTAAAGACCAAAAGGTAGAGGTTTTCTCCCAAGGATGAGATGGTGTGCTGAGATACCAGAGTAGACTATGTGTACCATGTGTAGATGAGTTGAGATAGCAGATTATGGCTGAGGTGTATGTTGCATGTTACTCTATTCATCCCGGTGCTACTAAAATGTACAGAGATTTGTGAGAAATCTATTGGTGGAGTGGTATGAAGAAAGATATGCCAAAGTTTGTAGCCAAGTGTGCAACTTATCAACAGGTTAAGGTATAGTACCAAAGGCCTGGTGGTGTTTTCCAAGAGTTCAGTATTCCTACTTGGAAGTGATAAGAGGTGAATATGAATTTTGTAATGGGGTTACCCCATTCGTGTCCTCATTATGATTCAATTTGGGTTATTGTCGATAGATTGACCTAGTCAATGCATTTCTTGCCAGTTCATACGTCCTATACAGTTAAGGATTATGCTAAGTTGTATATTTGAGAGTTAGTCAGATTGCATGGAGTGCCCTTGTCCATTATCTCAGATAGGGGTACTCAGTTCACCTATCAGTTTTGGAAAGATTTTTAGAAGGGTCTTGGTACCCAAGTTTATCTTAGTTCTGCTTTCCGTCCTCAAACTGATGGTTAGGTAGAGAGGACCATTAGGACTCTAGAAGATATGTTGAGAGCGTGTGTGATTGATTTCATGGGTAGTTGGGAAGAGCATTTGATGTTGATTGAGTTTGCCTACAATAACAGTTATCATACTAGCATTCAGATGGCCCCGTTTGAGGCACTTTTTGGGAGGAGATGTAGATCACCTATCGAATGGTTTAAAGTAGGTGAGGACACGTTGTTAGGGCCAAATATGGTGTTAGAAGCTATGGAGAAAGTACAGTTGATTCAAGAAAGGTTGAAAGTAGCTCAGAGTCAGAATTCGTATGTGGATGTAAGAAAGAGAGATCTTGAGTTTAAAGTTGATGATTTAGTCTATTTAAAAGTTTCACCCATGAAAAGGGTAAAGAGATTTGGCAAGAAAGGGAAACTTAGTCCCCGTTGTATAGGCCCCTTTCGAATTTTAAGCCGTGTTGGGAAGGTGACATATGAGCTTGAAGAAGTGCATTAGTGATCCAGCGGTTGTAGTACCCTTAGATAGTACAGAGGTTCATGATAGCCTCTCTTATAAAGAAATTCCAATTGAGATCATTGACTATTAGACTCGTAGACTAAGGAACAAAGAAGCCCCCCTAGTCAAGGTTATTTGGCAAAATCAATCCGTTGAAGGAGCTACTTCGGAAGCAGAAGCAGATATGCAGACCAAGTACCCTCATCTTTTCACTGCAGATTTAGATTCAGTTTAAGGTAACAAGTTTCCTCAGATCATCTATTTTCAGTCTAAGTTTCAGCTTCATATAGCCATTCATTCGATAGTTTATGCATTTGTAATTAATTGAGTCATGCTTTCAGTTGCGTATGCCAGTTATGGCCTCAGTTTTCAGCATCTCAACTTTGCTAGCCACATTCGAGGATGAATGTTTCCAAGGGGGAGATATTGTAATACCCCAAACTTTTTCTAGCTTAAATTCATTCATAGAATGTTAAGAAATGCCTTCCAAAATGATTAATATTTGTTTCTCATAGAATTTTCTAGATTTCAACTTTTCATTGTATAGGAAATTAAATAATCTTTCCATTGATACAAAATTCGCCCAAATCCGACACTCGGTAAAGAAGTTGAAGCATTTTTAAGTTGACAGCGTACCAACTGGGCAGCCAACGCGTCGCGGTGAAGGACAATTTCATAATTGTCACTTTTCAGTGGACCACCGCAAAGTTGGCACATTGCGGCGAGGTCCAAATTCCCATTCTTTAATTTTTAGTGGACCTCCACAATATTGGTGCATTGCGGAGATGTCCATTTTTCTAATTGTCGAATTCCAGTTTCCCAATGTGATAGGGACACATCACGCCGAAGGCCAAAATGGCATTCCTATAGGGCAACGCAATGGTGGCACATCGCATTGAAATTCTAGGTCCCAATTGTCAAAATCCAATGGAACAACGGGATAGCTCCGCGTTATGGAGGACCCCAATTTTTCATTTGACAGTTTTCAGTGACCGACCACGATAGTGGTGTGTTGCAGTGGCCTATTAAATTGGGAACTAGTTACATTTTTTATCAGTTTCATTTAGAAGTTAAAATGGGTATTTTGGACTTTTTCCCAGCCCCCAATTCTGTCTAAACATAATATTTAGGGCTATTACAAGCATCTTATGATATATTTCTCAAGATTTCTCTCAACCAAAAACCTTAAGCTCCAACAATCAACCTCAAGAATCCCAAGATTCCACCATCCTTTTTCCAAAATAATTCAAGATTCAAGATTCCTAACATAAGAATTCCAAGAACCATCATTCAAGAGCACAAATAGAGTCTCAAAAGCAAGGTTTTTCATCTACTTCATCATCCAAGGTATATGGGGTTTAAACAAGGACAAATCTTTCATTCTTGTGCCCAAAAACTTGAATTTTATTAAAGATTACATGATTTACAAGTTGGGGTTTATACCCAAAGCATCTTGTTTTAAGTTTATGAAGATGTAAGTGATTTAAGGCTTGAATTGCATGTTTTTCTCACCTATTTATGCTTTGAATTGAGGATTTATATCATGAATTATACATTCCTATTGTGAATTGATTTTTTCAAGTGTTTCCAAGATAATTGTTGAGAATTAAGCTTCATTATGAAATTGTGATCATTTAAGTACATATGCTTTAAACCCAAGTAGGAATTTTGATATTTCATGAAGAGTACATTATTAGCATGCTTTACAAGCAAGCATTTAGATTTTAAAGAAAGATTCATCTTCTGAACCTAAGCTAAGATAGGTATCCACATTATTTATGATTTAAAGAAAAGAGAAGTATAATTGGTTTTCGTTATAAAACCTTGTGATGTTTTAAGATGGATTTCCTAAAAATTCTAAGCAACAAGTATGGGAGTAGTATTTAGCACCGAGTTGGGTATGATTCCAAGGTCTCATGACCTAGAAGTACAAGCCACCGTAGGTTCTAAACATCCATAGTGGGCTAAGATAGTGATCACTAAAGTTAAGGTTCTATTCTAATGGTAAGGGTAGAATAATTCTCCCCAATGTGTGTAAGATGTGGGACTCCATGTCAGCTCATATGGTTTATGTCCGTTAGAAAAAACTCCCTGAGTCTCAAAGTCCTTAAGTCCCAAAGTTCCAAGATTTCCAAAGCTCCCAAAGCTTCTGAGTTTCAAAAGAAAAGAATGATAGAAAAGCTTTTATAAGACTAAGTGTTATGACTCACTAGATTTACAAGTATGATTTGTTATACATGATTTTATATTTTTATATTTTAGATAGTCAAGCTTATGTGAGTCATATACATCAACATGTATTTACTTTCTAAGTATGATGAAGTTTACTTATGCATTACACCCCCATATACTCAGTACATCCTCAAAATGCTGATACACATATATGTCTATGTGATACATTATCTTATAATATAGGTTCAGGTGCTCAGTATCAGCAGCGTGAGTAGTTCAAGCATCTCTATCTGCACTCTCAGAGTTGGTGAGTCCAAATGATTCGAGGGCCTACTTCTTCAGATTTTCAGCTTTCATAGTAATTGAGCTATCATCTTTAGTTTAGCCCGAGTCAGTTGGGGGTCTGTCCCAATAGATCTCTAGTTCTTTAGTAGTAGAGGCTTATCAGACTATGATTTTAATTACAGACTTTTAGTATTTGTTATTTAGACAATATCTACAGTTTATTCAGTTTAATTTTTGGTATAATAAAGCATTATTTCCTGATTAGATTATCTTAAATTAAGGTTCAGATCTAGCATCAGGCTCAAAGGATTATCTTGGGGCTACTCGTAGCCTTGAGCATCATGTGACGACTTGGGATTAGATTTTAGGGCGTTACAAATCTACATAGTCCAGGTTAATACTTTAAACTCTTATGTTCATGCCTTTATCCCTATCTCGACATCCTATATATATGTATATAAATGTGGTGCATATGGTTTATGACTAGATTTTGGTAATTGAATTATTTTATCCTTATTCTATGAGTTAAATTCTAGTGCTCGCCCCACTGACCATCCCCGGATGCTGTATCATTTCATGATGTAGGGTCCAAGGGCTTTTCTGTTATTCTTGTGTAGCGTTAGGTGATTTGGTATTCCTATGGATATACTGTGAAGTGGCGAGCCTCTATTTTTTAGAAGGCCTAGTTATTTATCGTCTTAGTATTTTATTTTGGATTCTTTTTGGTCATAATCTGGGGCATGTCCCAACTTAGGTTGTATTTCTGGTTTTAGAGAATATTATGGACGAGTGTGGTTTGTTTGTTTGGATTCCTAAATTAGTCATTTGACTTTTATATTTTTATTACTATTTTGATTAACTTCTGCTATTTATATTTATGTGCTCTTGAGGTTAGACTAAGGGGGTGGTGTCCAACCTACGGTGGGCTTGAGATACCCATCACGACCAATCTCAAGGTTGGGTCATGACAAACTTGGTATCAGGGAATGGTTTAGTTATCATTGGGTGTCCATAAAGTCGTGTTGAGTAGAGTCCTCTTTATGGTTATTTAGTGCTTAACACTTATAAGGGGGAAACTACAAGGCATTTAGGAATATTTCTCTTTCTTGTATCCTATTTTGGGCTATAGAGTCTAGTTATCTTAAGACTTCTCTAACTCTTGCAGTATTCGCATTTTAGATCATGCCTTCCTAAAGATCTGATGGTCATAGAAATTCTATTGGAATCTCTATCCCACCTATGGAAGATATGGAGGGGGCTCACCCTATTTATGGAGTGCAACCCGGTGTTCGTCGATCACTATTAGTCTTTCTTAGGATTTCCAGACTGGTGATACTTATGCTTAGTCACCTTAGGGAGATGTCTCTAATGCTAATTTTTGTTAGTCTATTCATATGCTTGCTCAACTGGTGGCATCACAATCTTGTTAGTCTAATCATATTAGTTCTGCTGTTAGTGCATTAAAAGTCACTCTGGTTTGTCAGTTTATGAGGTTTAATCCCTCAATCTCTATAGTCTCTAAGGTTGAGGAGGATACTTAGGGTTTATCACTGAAATAGAAAAGATTTTTAGGGTTATGTAAGCTACTGACTTAGAGGGTGCAAATTTTGCTGCCTATCATTTGCAGGATGTGGCTTACTAGTGGTATGAGGAGCGAGAAGCAATGAGGGGTGATGGCGCCAAGTTTGCAGTGTGGGATAAGTTTTCAGGTTCTTTTATTAATCACTTCTTTCCTTAGGAGTTGAGGGAGGCTTAGGTAAAAGATTTGTGAACTTAAAGCAAGGTAAGATGAGTATGAAGGAGTGCTCTAAAATTCCATAAACTGTCCCGTTATGCTCTGGAGTTGGTATTTAATATGAGATCTAGGATGATGAAATTTGCTTCTGGGTTGTCCTGTGATTTGGTGTTGGACTTTAAGGTTACTATGTTGAATAGTGATATGGACATCTCCAGTCTGGTAATCTATATACAATAGGTGGAGGATAAGAAAAAGAAGAAGATAGAGATGGGGAAAGGTAGATTAAGAAATTTAGATATGCAGTGCAGAGTGTGAGTCATCAATAATGGGACATATAATAGCCAGTGGACTAAGAAGAGGAATTGGGGAAGTTCATATTTGTTTACCAGTGCTCCCCATCCTAAGCCTTTAGGTGATCATCATTTCTAGGCTACTAGTGGTCCTAATGCACAGGGTGCCCAATCTCAGGCTAGTGGAGCTCATTAAACCCCATCTTACCCTTCTTGCCATTTTGTAAACTACTTTACCATGGATATTATGATAAGGAGAGAAATTAGTATTATAATTATGGTCAGCTTGGTTATATACAGTGAGATTATCCTTTAGCCAGGGTTTTCATTAGAGCTAATAAGGTCCTGATTGCTGCTCCATCGGCTTCAACACTTAAGGGATTCACTTCTGGCATTCACACTGGTTGAAATCATCTCCATTCTCTTGCTAATCATTAGGAATCTGAGGCATTCCAAGATTTTGTCACTGGTACATTATATCTCTTCTCCCATGATGTTTATTATTTGCTTTTTCTGGGTTCTACCCTATCTTTTATGATCCCTTATGTGGTTGTACGTTTTGGTTTTGGTCTTGAGAATATTTTTGACACTATTTCTATTTCTACTCTGGTGGGTGATTTCATTTTTGCTAGAAAAATCTATAAAGGTTGTGTGGTGTCCATATTTCATATAGAGACATTGGTGGATTTTATAGAACTTGATATGTTAGACTTTGATGTTATCTTGGGGATGGATAGGCTTCATTCGTTCTATGTTTCTCTAGATCGTAGGACCTAAAAAGTTAGTTTTTCCTAATGAAGTAGTTATTGAATGGGAAGGGAGTTCCTTAGTTCCTAAAGGAAAGTTTATTTCCTATCTTAGGGCTCAAAAGTTAATTTCCAAAGGGTGTCTATATCATCTAATTTGGGTTAAGGATTCAAATTCTGAAACCTTTTTTTGCAATATGTCCTTTTGGTTAATGAATTTCCTAAAATTTTTCTCGATAATCTTCTTGGAATTCCTCCTGATAGAGAAATAGATTTTGGGATTGATATTTTGTCGAATAGCCATCCTATTTCCATTCTTCCTTATAGGATGACTTCAATTGAACTGCAGAAGCTTAAGGAGAAGTTAAAGGATCTTCTTAATAAGGTTTTCATTCATCATAATATTTCTCTATGGGGTGATCCTATACTTTTTGTGCGGAATAAAGATGGGTATTTTAGATGTGTATAGACTCATAAATTGAATAAGGTTACAGTGAGTTTCTCAAGACTGCTTTTCAAACTTGGTACAACTATTATGAGTTTCTGGTTATGTTATTCTTTTTGACTAATGCTCCAACTGCCTTCATGGATCTTATGAATCAGGCATTTAGGTAGTTTTTGGATTTGTTTGTTATTTTATTGCTTGGTGACATCTTGGTGTAGTCCAAGAGTGAGGAGGATTATTTCAATTACCTTCGAATTGTGTTCTAGACTCTTAAGGACCAGAAACTATATGCAAAGTTTTCTAAGTGTAAATTTTGGCTAAGTGTTGTGACCTTTCTTGGGCATGTGGTTTCTAGTGAAGGGATAAAGATGGATTCATAAGAAGTTGAGGCAGTTAAGAAGTGGCCTAGACCCATGAATCCAACTGATATTAGGAGCTTCTTAGGTTTGGCAGGCTACTATAGGAGGTTTGTGGGGAGTTTTTCATCTATTGCTGGCCTACAGATGAAGTTAACTCAGAAAAAGGTTAAGTTTATATGTCCAATACTTGTGAGGGTAGTTTTGAGAAGTTGAAGGATAAACTTCCTTTTGAGCCAGTTTTGACCCTGCCCGAGTTTATCGATAAGTTTGTGGTATATTTTGATGTATCTCATGTGTGATTGGGTCGTGTCTTAATACAACATGATAAGGTTGTAGCCTATGTTTCCAGGCAACTTAAGGTTCATGAATAGAATTACCCTACTCACGATTTAGAGTTGGTGATTATGGTTATTGCTTTGAATAGCTAGCATCATTATCTGTATGGAGTTGATATGGTTATCTATTCAAACTATATGAGCTTGCAGTATATGTTTATGCAGAAGAAATTGATTCTCAAGCAGAGACGGTATCTTAAATTGATTAAGGATTACGACATGAGTTTGGACTACCATCAAGGGAAAGCTAATATTGTTGCTAATGTGCTTTATATATATGGAGCTTATATTACATTGATGAGGAGAAAAGAGGATTAGTAAAAGATATTCATAGGTTGGATAACATGGGAGTTTGTCTCTTGGGCTTTGAGGAAGGAGGAGTGATTGTTCAAAAAGTGGTTAAATTATCTCTTGGTCCTTTGGTGAAGGAAAAGCATGCATACTCATGCAGATTAAGGATGATGTGGGTCAATAAAAGGTTATGGCATTCAAGATTGGGGGAGATGTCATCTTGAGGTATCAAGTAAGGTTGTGTGTTTCTAATGTTGAGGGCTATAAGAAAGAATTTTGACTGAGGATCATGAGTTTGGATATATAGTTTATCTGAGTTCTACTAAGATGTATAATAACTTAAAGGAAATCAACTGGTGGAATAATATGAAGAGAGATATGGATAACTTTATGGCTAAGTGTATGGCTTGTCCGCAAGTCAAGGTTGAACATTTGAGTCTTGGTAGCATGTCTCAAAAGAAAGAGTTGCCTATATGGAAGTGGGAGATGATCAATATGGACTTTGGTACGGTCTTCTATGGTCTCACAGTCAGTATGATTCTATTTGGGTTATTGTGGATAGAATGACAAAGTCTGCTTACTTTTTATCTATGAGGACTAACTACTCAGGAGAGGATTATGTTAAGTTGTTCATTAAGGAGATAGTAAAGTTTCATGGTACACTGATGTCCATTATTTAAGACTGAGGTACATAATTTTCTTCTTACTTATAGCATTTATTTCAGAAAGGTTTGGATAGGTGGATCTTAGCACCGCTTTCCACCCTCAAATAGATGGAAAAGTGGAATGAACTAGTTTTACTTTGGAGGATATACTAAGGGCTTGTGTTCTTGATTTTAAAGGTAGTTGGGTTTACCATTGGCCTCTTATTGAGTTTGCGTACAATAATATTTATCATTCTAGGATTCAAATAGCTCATTTTGAGGCTCTTTATGGTAGGATGTGTGGGTCTCCTATTGGGTGATTTGAGGTAAGTGAGACTACATTATTTGTCCCTGACATGGTATACCAAGAAATGGAGAAGGTGAAAGTGATTAGAGAAAGACTTAAGACTGCTTAATGTCGCCAAAAGTCTTATGCGGAGTGAGCCAAAGAGAATTGAAATTTGAAGTAAGTGATTGGGTATTCTTGAATATTTCACCTATAAAATGATTCATGAGGTTTGGGAAGAAGGGGAAGCTCAGTCCCTGTTATATTAGTCCATATTAGATTGTAAGAAAATCGAGAATGTGGCATATGAGTTAGATTTGCCAACAAGTTTGGCGATTTGCCAACAAGTTTGGCCTCTATTCAGCCCGTTTTCCATGTGTCCATGCTGAAAAGGTGTGTGGCTAACCCCTCTTTGATAATGCCTATTGAGAATGTTGGTGTTTCAAATTTATTGTCTTATGAGGAGCTCCCGGTTGAGATACTGGATAGGAAAGTTCATAGATTGAGGATAAAGGATGTAGCTTTAGTGAAGTTCCTTTGGAGAAATCAATAAGTAGAAGAAGCTATATGGGAAGCTGAGGAAGATATGAGAGCCAAGTACCTATTCTTGTTCCCCTTGTTGGATGAAAGTTCTTGAGGTATGAGTTTCATTTCCCTCTTATCACATTTCTAGTTTGTCATTTGATTCTGATGTACTCCTGATATTATCTTTCTAAACATATCCTAACTTCTTATTCGGGGATGAATGATCCTAAAGGGGGATAGTGTAGGACATTACAAAATTTCAACCATTTTATTTTTGACCCGCCGTCATGCATAATATCAATTTTTGACTTGAATTATGTTTAGGGATGTTAAAAGGGTGTTTTGGGAAACTTTAGAATTATTTGGAAGGGCTTCGAGGGCTATTTTGGAACTCTGAGGCATTCTGCCTCCACGATAGTGGCGTTCCATGCCACTGGAGCTCCTCAATAGCAGTGTGGCATATAGGTTAGCCTTCACGATATTGGCGTGCCACAATACTATGTTAAAATGCCCAATCTTTGTTTTTTTTCAATTGGGGTGAGGGGATGCTGGTGTTTTAGCCCCTCACGACTTTAAAACATAAAATAACCCCCTATTCCTTTAGTTTTCAAAGAGAAAAAGCATTCTTTTTCCTCTTTAACTCAAAACCCAATAAAGCTCAAGGGTTTTACAGAGAATTCAACATTCAAGCTTCAAACTTCGGTATCTCTTCGATTTTCTTTGTATTTTAGGCATGTTGCTCATCCCTAACTTGTACTTTTACACTGTGGCATTCATTTAATCAATATTCATGTGTTTTAATTAATGAGTTTGAAATTGGGTTGGGGGGGTTTTGATTGTTATTACTTGAATTACTTTACCCATCATTTAAATGGATTATTCATGTTTTATTTTTACGATTATTGGGACTGAATTGGTGCATTATTCTAATAGTTGGAATGGGGGACATGGGTTTCCCTAAATTGATGGAAATTTTGGCTTGATAATGGCATTAACCTTAACCCACTTTGTAAACTTTATTTTGAATATGGATAATTGCATGGTTTAACTTGTATTTTGAACCCATTGCACTGCATTAAAGGATAAATGAATGAATAGGGTTTTGGATAGCCTTGGTGGCCTTGGTTTGGATTTTAAATGGAACTTGGGATTTAGTTTGGTTATATGGACTGTTAGGCATAATTGAATTATCTTGCAAGCATATTGATATAACGATACCATACTGGTAATGGCCTTAATAAATGACTCATGGGTTAATGGTTAGTTTATGTGCAATTATTTTAATTTGGGATTAAAGAAAATTGTATAGCTTACCATAAAGGTGTAGATCTCGAGGGGATCAACACTGGAAACCATATTTATCGGTGTGTTATTGTGTGCTTGGTGCACATATTATATATATATATATATATTAGGAGGGCTATTGTAACGACCTGGAATTTGATGAAATATGTAAAATTTATGATTTTGTCTGATTTGATGGTTTTAAACCTTCCCATAGTTGCATTGTGGTATTTCTGGGTATAGGGGTGATTGGCATAGTTCCTGGTGCATTTTGGTACTATTTGTGCGATATTGTATTTTTGGAGGCTTCGAGAGCCTTATTTTAGACTTCTATGGTTATATTATTATTCATGCAACAGATGGCTGAATGAACTACGCCATCAGATCCAAAAGGTTGATTTTAGGGTGGTAACATGGTTGGTGTAGTTTTATGGCTTTTAAATCTCATTTCGACCCTCGATTTGAAAAGTTCTAATTTTGGATTTCAGGGGTTGACTTTGTGAAAATGACATTTTTATAAAAATTTGAAATCACCATTAAGTTTGGAGTGTCGAATTTAGTGTGGTTACGAATCTCGGGTACACTGTCGTAGTTCTTCCTAGACTTCAAAAATCTGGTGCACCCAGCAACCTGGATCACAAAGGATAAAACTCATTTGAGGCATGCGTTTTATGTCTTATGTACCTAGTAACCTGGTATGATTATAAATAGTCACTTTTTGCTCGAGTTTTGCTCATTTTTCATTTTGCCTCTTGAGAGTTAAATCCTAAAATAGTGTGACAACTTAAAAGTGAAGCTTGTGGGTGCTTGGGAAGCTAGATTAACATCTATTTATTGATTTTCTTACGGATTTAAGGTTAGAATTCACCCTTTTCTCTATCAAATTTCTTGATTATTTTTTTTAAAATTCCAAATTCTTAGTATTTAATTTAGACCCAAATTCTAAACTTTTTCACTTGAATAATCTTTTTAATCCTATAATTACTAGTTTTCCCCAATTTCATCTTCAAAACAACTTTGATTCTTGATTTTAAAATGGATTTCAAAGGTTTTACCCACTAAATCTCAAAAATAATTTTTCTTTGACTTGAATCTTATTTTTTTACTCGATTTGACTTGGGTTTTCAGCTGTAGATTTCTAAAGGTATGTAAAACATTTTTGAAGATAAGTTACGATTTTACCATTCTTTTTTAAAAATCAATTTCGGGGGTCCATTTTGACATCGAATAAAAAATAGGTTATATGGGTATCGTTAGCCTTATTTTGATATATAGATTTTCTATTTCTTAATTTTAGTTGAAGTGTTGCAGACTGATTACTGCCTTCGAGGTAGGTTATAGCTTAACTCTTTAGTTTGAGTTGGACAGTTAATTCGTATACTAAATGCATGTTAAGGGGATGGGAACTAATCATAAAATTGGCTATCTTAATGTGTTATGCCTGTGTCAGTGCTTATATATGATGTAATTGTTGTTTTGAGATATTACGTTATTTATGTAACCGCTTAGGGTCTTATGTAATGTGGATAGCCTGATGTACTTGTGACTAATTGTATTGTGTTGTTGAAATACCTAATTTGATATGATTGGCTTATTGTTCTATATTCATACTTTATCGGCATATGAATCATATGAAATTTCTTAGATGGTGGGAAATAATGAGTGGCACATGGTTGTGGAGTATATCATTGTGGTTGGTTGTGGAAGTACATATTGTGGTTGGTTGTGGAAATATTCATTGTAATTGATTGTGAGCATCTCATCCTTATATCATATTCATTCATGAAACAAATGTACCATCGTGGAAATATTTGGGGAACACTAGCAATACCTTCTTATAACAGAAAATGTGATATCTTATAAAACCTTTCCCAAGGGATGTGTCAGGGAGAAGATATGGATATATATATATATATATATATATATATATATATATGAATTGTATATGGGTTGACAAAACCCCCCATAGGTCCCACATCAGGACGCTTGCCTCCATGGTTTTATATGAAGGTTGTGCGATGGCCTCATGTATCATTATCATCATCACCATTATCATCATCATCATCGTATACATTGCACTTGCTTTATTGTGTTTATGTTGTGATCAAATTGCCATATGGACTTTTCATATATCAATTTGTTTTATCTTTCGTTATTTGTACTTGACGATCTTATATATACATGTTCTCCCCTACTTTTACTTGTAGGTTTTATGATGTATTCTTGTGTTCTATTTGGTTATTATTAGTGAAAATATATATGATATATTAGAACTGTTAGTTCAAGCGGTGTGGGATACCATTGCGGGATATTTTTTATTATAGGTGGCATGCCCTTTATGTGTATTTTGTATGTTTTATTATCTACTTTGCTCAGTCAGCCTATGATACCTACTGAGTATAAGTGGATCGTACCACACCTACTGTACCTTTTTGGTGTAGGACCTAGTATGAGGGCACCCCAACTTGGTTGATTTAAGTGATATTTGGTGCTTTCGAGGTAGCGGTTGACTTTCAGGCGTTTGGATGTATTCTACTTTCTTATAGACTATGTCTTTTACTTTTATTTTAGAGGCAGAGTTTCTCTTGTATTTGGATATCTTATGTATTTCTTTTGGATTCGAGTTGTACGAGATACGTTTTTATATTGTTGACATTAGATTTTAGAAGTTATGGCTATATTATTGATTATATTCTTTTCGGACGTATTATCTTATATGGTTTGGATTTGTTCTAGAAGCCTTACATTGAGGGTGTTTTTGTCTTTTCCCCTTTTGCTTATCAATTTGGGTGATAGGCTTACTTGTTAAGTTACGCCGCGATAAGTGCCATCATGACCCTTTATTTTGGATCATGAAAAATTGGTAGCAAAGCAACAAGTTTCATTGGTCTTAATAGTGTAAGAATAGGATGTCTAATAGAGTTTCGTGGATCAGTACATAAACGTCCGTATCTATCTTCAAGGGGCTATAGGATGTCCTTTGGTTACTTTCCTTATTTTGTTCCTTATGGTGTGAATTACTTTCATACCTTGTATTGTAGTTGTGTTTCACTCTGTGTGAATTACTTTCTTACCTTGTGTTCTAGTTGTGTTTCACTCTTTCTGTGTAGATGGTGTTGACTAGGTCCCACTAGGTCAGAGATGTAGAGCCTTCTCCCAAATGGTGATCCTGGAGTCATGGACGGAGTTGAGGTCGTGGACGGGTGCATAGATCAACCACTTCTTAGAGGTGTGTTAGGAAACTCTCCTCTAAGCTTCATATGTAGCAGTTTGGAGGTGCAAGTTCAGTTTTAGTTCCTTTGAGTTTGTCTACCGTAGTTTTGGAGGGGTTGTGGTACGATTACTAACCCGCTTAGAGGGTTCTCCTTTGGTTATGCCGAGTGTCCCTCCAATTTTTAGTGTGGATCCTCTTATTGCACCTGCTTCTATTTTGGGTACTCCTCAGACCTTGAGTGTTATTCTTATTTTTGCACCAACATTTGAATATGGTTTTTTGAGTTTAGGAATTCAACCTCCATCTATGTTACCTCCTTAGTTGGGATCTCAGCCTACCATATTCACTATGCCTCCTCTTGCTGTGAGTACTGCTATGTCTTTTGAGGATCAAAAAAGGTTTGAGAGACTAACTTATTTGGGTCCTCCTAGATTCAGTGGTGTTGTGGATGATGATGCCTATAAGTTTTTGATTGATTCAAGAGAAGTTGCATAATTTGAGTTTGCTTGGGTTGCATGGAGTTACTTATGTTACTTATCTGTTGAGAGATGTTGCTAGAGATTAGTTGAGGTTACTTGTTGGGTATAGACCTATTGATTCTCTTGAGATAATGTAGGGTCAGTTTGCTGATGCCTTTTTGGAGAGATTTATGCCATACAGTTTGAGGGATCAAATGTGTGATCAGTTTGACCACTTGGAGCAGGGGTCCATAACTGTAGTAGAGTATGAGGCATGCTTCTATGACTTGTTCAGATATTTTTATGCTAGTATTTCCATTGAGTCTGAGAAGCTTTGGAAGTTTATGAAGGGTTCAGATGATTTTATTCAGTTGGATACATCATATATAGTTGTATTTAAGGCATCTTTTTTAGAGTATACTGGATCTTGCTAAGATGACTAAGGGTATTCTTCGGGCATCTTAGGGACGCTCCATGAAAGTGTGTCATTTTGGTGAGTTCAGAGGTCAAGTTTCTTATGGTAGAGGTTTTAGAGGTTCTCATTGATATCAGAGTAGGTCGATCCAGGCAGCTTTACAGAGTCCAGAGGGTAGATCTTCTGGTTTAATAGTTTAGGGTGTTTGTCTGAGCCTAGTTATACCTTCTTCTATTGAGTTGGATCGTAGAGGTTGCTTTTTGTGTGATGAAATAGGCCATGTGCCAAGGACTGCCCCCACCGTGTGATTAGAGTCACTCATATTTCAGCTGTGAGAGGTAGAGGTACTACCAGAGGTACGAAAGGAAGAGGTAGTGGAGCTCATGGTGGTTTTTGAGGGGCCACTAAGGCTGTTGGTGGTTGTGGGCAGTGCTATGATATACTAGTCATACCTAAGGTAGAGGCTTCAGATGCTGTGATCACATATATACTCCCCATTAATCTCAGACTTGCATCTATGTTATTTGATCCCGAATCAACTTTTTTCTATATTTCTTTGTATTTTGCTTTGGGTTTTGATTCTATTACTGAGCCTCATGCCATTCTTATTCATGTATCTACCTAGTAGGTGATATTTTAGTGGTGGTTTAGGTATATTGATCTTGTGTCATGATTTTTTCTAGGTGTGAGTCCTTGGTAGATTTTCTTATGTTAGATATGGCTGATTTCAATGTTATATTGGGTATGGATTGGTTGGCTCCTTATCATGCTGTCCTAGATTGTTTTGCTAAGACTGTGACTTTAGCTTCGCCGGGTATGCCGAGGATAGCTTAGTAGGGTGCGCTTTATTAGGGACCTAAATAAATAGATTATATCTGATGTTCAGGATCATAAATTGGTTGAGAGTTTATGTTTTTGGCTCATATTCGTGATACTAGTGTGGGTTCACTTCCTTTCTTGGATTCTGTTTGTGTTGTTCGTGAGTTTATGGATGTTTTCTCTACAGATTTTTTAGGTATGCCTTTGAATTATGATATTGTTTTTTCTATTGATTTAGAGCCTCGCACCAAACCCATCCCTATTCCTTCTTATAGGATGGCCCCAATCAAGTTGAACGAATTAAAAGATCAGTTGCAGGAGTTGTTGGATAAGGGATTTATCTGACCTTGTGTATCGCCTTAAGGTGCACCTATTTTATTTATGCCAAAGAAGTATGGGTCTATGTGGATGTGTATTGATTATTGATAATTCTTTAAGGTGGTGGTTAAGAATAAGTATCCTCTTCCACGTATTGATGATCTATTTGACCTGCGTCAAGATGATGCGGTGTTTTTGAAGATTTATTTGAGGTTTGGTTATAACTAGTTGAGGATAAGAGCTTTGGATATCTGAAGATGGCTTTTCGAACTCAATATGGTCATTATGAGTTCTTGGTAATGTCTTTTGGGTTAACCAATGCCCCAGCCGCATTTGTGGAGTTGATGAATCGAGGTTTCGATCGTACCTCAACTTCTTTGTTATTATATTTATAGATGATATCTTGGTTTATTCCAAGCGTGAGGCTGAGCATGAGGAGCATTTATGAATTGTGTTTCAGAGATTGAGAGATGAGAAATTGTTTGCCAAGTTTTCCAAGTGCGGGTTTAGGTTGGTTGCTATTTCTTTCTTGGGTCATGTGGTGACTAAAGAGGGTATTATGGTTGATCCAGCCAAGATTGTAGTGGTTCGTAATTGGTATAGACCTACTATGCCCATCGAGATTCGGAGTTTCGTTGGCTTGGCAGGTTATTATTAGTGTTTTAGTGAGCACCTTCTCATCCATTGTAGGTCATTTAACTAAGTTGACTCAAAAGAAGATTTCTTTCAATGGTCTGATGCGTGTGAGGCAAGCTTTCAAAAGGTCAAGAATTTGTTGACTTCAGTTTCTATCTTAACTTTGCCCAAGGAGGGCGTGGGTTTCACCATGTTTTGTGATGCTTTAGGTATTAGGTTAGGATTTGTGTTGATGTAGGAGGGTAAGGTGATTGCGTATGTTTCTTATTAGTTGAAGGCCCACGAGAGGAATTACCCTACCCATGATTTGGAGTTGTGTACAATTGTTTTTGCTTTGAAGTTGTGGAGGCACTATTTATATGGAGCCCGTTGTGAGATTTTTTAGATCATTATATCTTTCAGGACTTCTTCACCCAGAGAGATCTTAATAAGAGGTAACATCATTGGCTTGAGTTACTTAAGTATTATGACTTGAGTATTCTCTATAATCTGGGCAAGGCTATAGTTGTTGAGGATGCCTTGAGCCAGAAGTTGACTCGCATGGGTATCTTGGTGTATCTTTTGACCCAAGAGAGGCTTTTAGTCTTAGAGGTTTAGTCTTTAGATAACCAGATGGTTAGTCTTGATATTTTGATACGTGGGTGTATTTTAGCATTTGTGGAGGCTAGGTCTTCTTTGATGGAGCAGATTTGATCTCATCAGTTTGATGATGTGGAATTGATATCGATTCAAGATAATGTATTGAGTGGCGAGGCTATGCAAGCCTCACTTGATTGGGATGGTATTTTAAGGATTGAAGGCCGAGTTTGTGTGCCGAGAGTGGGTGATTGGATCCGATTAATTTTGGAAGAGGCTCATTGTCCATAGTATTCTATCCACCCGAGCGTGACCAAGATGTATAGTGATTTGAGGCAGCATTACTGATGGGGTGGTATGAGGAAGGATGTAGCATATTTTATAGCTTGTTGCCTTTATTATCAGCAAGTGAAGGCTGAGCATTTGAGACTTAGTAGATTACTTCAGAGCTTACCTATTCCCGAGTGGAAATAGGAGTGAATTACCGAGGACCTAGTGACCGGATTGCCTTGTACTTCCCATGGATCTGATAGTGTTTAGGTCATCGTAGATTGATTGACCAAGCCCGCATATTTCCTTCCTATGCAAATCTCTTACAGTGTTGAGAAGCTGGCCCATATGTATATTTACGAGATTGTGTGACTTCATAGTATGTAGGTGTCTATCATCTCCAGTCGGGGTTTTTTATTCACTTTGCACTTTTGGAAGACTTTTCAGGATGAGTTTAGTACTCAGATTGACCTTAGTACAATATTTCACCCCCAGATTTATGGCCAGTCCGAGTGGACTATCTAGGTTTTAGAAGATAAGCTCTATGCTTGTGTGATGGATTCTAGTGGCCAGTAGGAGAAATATTTGGCCTTATCGGAGTTTGCATATAATAACAACTACCATTCCAGTATTGATATGGTCTTTTTGAGGCTTTTTAGGGTAGGCATTGTCACTCTTCAGTGGATTGGTTTGATGTTTTAGAGGTGAGACCTCGTGGTACAAACTTGTTTCATGAGTCTTTGGATAATAGAGTCCGGATCACTCAAGATAGACTTAGAACACCTCAGAGTAGGCAAAAGTGTTATGTAGATTGTAGGCTTCGTTCCTTGAGATTTGGTGTTGGTGATCATTTTTTCCTTTGAGTTTTATCCATAAATAGTGTGATAAGGTTTGGGAAGAGGGGAAAGCTTAGCCCCATGCATATTAGTCTATTTGAGATTATTCGAACCGTTGGTGATGTGGCATACGAGTTTGCTTTGCCTCCAATTTATCATATATTCATCCAATTTTTCATTTTTCTATGCTTCGTTGTTATATTTTGGATGAGTCTCATGTCATTCATTAGGATTCAGCTCAATTAGATGAGCAGTTGTCTTTTGTTGATAAGCCGGTCTCGATTTTGGCTAGGGATATTAAATGGTTGCGTTCTAGATTTATCCCTATTGTTAAGGTTCAGTGGCGACATTGACCTATAGATGAGGCTACTTGAGAGGTGAAGTCTGATATGCATAGTTTTTATCTGCAGCTCATTGTGGATTCAGGTATTTCTTTTGCCTTTAGTTCGAGGACGAACTAGATTTTAGTGGTGAATGATATAACGACCTGAAATTTGATAAAATATGTGAAAATTATGATTTGACTATTTTACCCCTCCCCATAGTTGTATTGTGGTATTTTTGGGATGTAGGGGTGATTGGCACGGTTCTTGATGCATTTTGGTATTATTTCTATGATATTGTGGTTTTTGGAGGCTTCGAGAGCCTTATTTTTAACTTCTATGGTTATTTTTTGATTCATGCAGCGAATGGCTGAACGAACTATGCTAGAAGACCCAGAACATCGATTTTAGGTTGGTAACATGATTAGTGTGGTTTTATGGATTTTAAATCTTATTTTAACCTACAATTTATAAAATTATGATTTTGGGTTTGGGGGGTTGAATATGTGAAAATGATGTTTTTTTTTGAAATTTTAATATCACCATTTAGTTCGGAGCGTCGAATTTAGTGTGCTTATATTATTTATTTGCGTATATTGGATTTCGAATGAGTCCTGGACATCTCATCAAAATCCGTTTTGAACTTTGAAAATCTGGTGCCCAAGTTGTTGATGCAAGCTAGATCACAAAGTGTAAAACTCTTTTGAGAAATGGGTTTTATGCCTTATGAACATGATAACCTGTAATGAGTATAAATAGCTCATTTTAACTGATTTTCGCTCATTTTTCATCTTGCCTCTTGAGAGCTAAACTCTAAAATAGTGTGAGAGCTTAAAAATGAAGCTTGTGGGTGCTTGGGAAGCTAGATTAACATCTATTTCTTGATTTTCTTATGGATTTAAGGTGAGAATTCACCCTTTTCTTTATCAAATTTCTTAATTAATTGTTCAAAACCCCCAAAACCTTAGTACTTGATTTAGCCCCAAATTCTAGACCTTTTCAATTGAATAATGTTCTTAATCCTATAATTACTAGTTTTTCCCCAATTTCATCTTCAAAACAACTTTGATTCTTGATTTTAAAACAGATTTCAAAAGTTTTACCTAGTAAGCTCAAAAGTTGTTTTTCTTTGATTTGAACCTCGTGTTTTACTCGATTTGACTTGACTTTTCAGTTGTGGATTCCTAATGGTATGACAAACACGTTTTTAAAGTAAAGTTACAATTTTGTCGTTCTTTTTCAAAAACCAATTTCGGGGGTTTATTTTGACTCGAACCAAAAATAGCCAATACGGGGTATCATTAGCCTTGCTTTGACACATAGATTCTATATTTCTTGGGTTTAGTTGATTTTGGTATCGTTCTTGAGATGTAGGGCTTTATGTTTGAAGTGTTGCAGATCGATTTCTGCCTTCGTGGTATGTTATGGATTAAATCTTTAGACTGGGTCGGTATTTAGTTCGTATAAAAATGCATGTTAAGGGAATGAGAACTAATCATGAAATTTGCTATCTTAATGTGTTGTGCTCGTGTGAGGGCTTATATGTGATGTAATTGTTGTTTTAAGATATTACGTGATTTATGTGACCATGTGGGGTCTTATGTGATGTGGATAACCCAATATACTTATGAATAGTTTTATTGTGTTTTTGAAATGCCTAATGTGGTAAAATTTATGTATTGTGCTATGTTCATACTTTATCAGCATATAAATCATATGTAATTTCATGGATGATGGAAAATAATGAGTGGATATTGGCTTATGTGGTTGTGGAATATATCATTGTGGTTGGTTGTGGATGCACATCTTGTGTTAGGTTGTGGAAATATTCATTTTGATTGGTTGTGAGCATCTCATCCTCACATCATACTTATTTATAAAAAAGGGTACCACCGTGGCAATATTTGGGAAATACTGGGAACACTTTTTATGACAGAAAATGTGACATCTTATAAAATCCTGCCCGAGGGATGTGTAGGGGAGGAGATATGGATATATACATACATACATATATATATATATGGATTGTATATAGGTTGAGTAACCTCCCATGGGTCCCACGTTGGAGGCTTGCCTCTGTGGGTGTATATAGAGGTTGTACGATGACCTCGTGCATCATCATCATCATTATTATCTTATATATTACACATTCTTTATTGTGTTTATGTCGTGATCAAATGACCATATTGACTTGTGTCTTATTATATTACATGGTTCAACTTCGTTTAGAAGCCTTACATTGAGGGTATTTATGTCTTTTTTCCTTTTTGTATATCAATTTGGGTAATAGGCTGACTTGTCATGGTACACCGTGACAAGTGCCATCATAACCTATAATTTTGGGTCGTGGCAGCTATAGCCTTTCCTCAATTTTCCTTGGTTCGTGTGGCTAACGTTCACTAGGGCCCTTCCAGAAGGGGGAGCTGGACCCATATAGCATATGGGTGCCCTTAGGATGAAGCAAGCTACATAGTTCAGGTTAATATTTAAACACTCATGTTCATGGCTCTTGTCCCTATCCCCAACATCCTATATATATGTATATTAATGTGGTGCATATGGTTTATGATGGGATTTCAGTAATTGCATTATCTTATCCCTATTCCCTGAGTTACATGCAATTGCTCACCTTACTTACCGTCTCTGGACGTTTAATCATTTCATGATGTAGGATTCGAGGGCTTTTATGTTGCTCTTGTACAACATTAGTTGTTTTGGTATTCCTGTGGATCTACTGTGAAATGGTGAGCCTCCATCTTTTGGAAGATCTGATCATTTTACTATTTTTAGTATTGTCTCAATATTTTTTTTGGATTTTTTTTGTCATAGTAGGGGGCATGTCCCGACTTAGTTGGCATTTTCGGTTTTAAAGTCACTTGTGTACAAGTGTGGTTTATTTGTTTGGATTCCTAAATTAGTCATTTGATTTATCTTTTCTTATTACTATTTTGATTGACTTCCGCTATTTATATTTATGTGTTCTTGAGGTAACACTAAGGGGGTAGTCTTCAGCCCACAATGGGCTTAAGATAGTCGTCAAGGCCGGGCTCGGGGTCGGGTCATGATACCCCTCTAGTCGTTTTGTTAATTTTACTGGTCTTTCTTATTTTAGCTCTTCCTGTAGTTTGTATAAGTGAATTATGACTTACGGAATGGGTAGTATCAATTCTTAAGGTGTTCGAAAGTAATTTAAGTCATTACTTAGGTTCTTGAGTTTTAATAAAGTTAACCATGATCATGGTCAACCTTCGGTCAAGATGACTTCAGTTTAGTGTTTACTGATTCCAATAGATTTAGAATGTACTTTTTAGCCAATTTACATTGTTAATTTATTTTTATGAAGTTTCGAACAAATTATGAGGATTTATTAAAAGTTTTGTGTATTTCAAATAATTATTTAATTGGTGAATTAATAGGTCAAAATAAAAATTTCTTTTCTTATGTGATTAATATAAAAATGTTTTAAATGGGTAGGGTTTACCATACAAGCAATTAGAAGTTCTTATTTTTCCAAGATGCAATTGAAGAGGAGGCGCCGCATAACTTCAGGTTAGACATGCTAACTATACAGATTTATAATTATAGGGATGTTAGGCGTAAAGGGTGAACGAATGTCAGGTAGGGAATGATTGATATCCAGCGCATATGATTCAAATTGAAGCAGTCAATTTGATGACTTTTCTTTCTATTCTGTTAGTTAGTGGGAAAAATTAAAATATTAATATGTTTAGGTAACGATTGCCAATCATTGGCACTAATAATAACCCATGAATATTAGGTTTATATGGAATTCGTGGTTCTATATTTTAGCTTTTTTTTGGTAAACTGCTTTCGATCTTGAATCTTAGAGAAATTAAATTTTCGGTCTAGGATTCTTTAGAGTATGAATTTATAAATGAGTGTCATTAGATTCGTACTATTATGTAGATTAAATATTTGAACAAATTTGATCATTTGGAGACTTTATAGAAGGGTACGACCTTTGCAAATTAACTTGCATTTGAATTCTTCAGTGCAGATGGTTACAGTTTAATTGAAGTTTAGAATCATTTTAATTGTCCCCAAACCTCTCTGAAACAAACTCCAAAAATGAGATAAAATTTGTGTATCTCGATCTGAAATAATGGAAATAGGGGCACCATGCAATCTAACTATCTCCTCAATAAACAACTGGCCATAATCCTCTCCAGAGTAAGTAGTCCTTACAGGCAAGAAGTGAGCTATATTAGTCATCCTATCCATAATGACCCAAATCGAATAATACTGATTGAGAGACCACGGAAGTCCCGTAACAAAATCCATATTGATCATCTCCCATTTCCACATGGGCAATTCAATCTCTTGAGACAAGCCACCCGGCCTTAAGTGCTCAACTTTTAATTGCTGACAAACCATACACTTAGACACGAAGTTAGACATATCCCGCTTCATAATGTTCCACCAATAGATTTCCTTCAAATCATGATACATCTTTGTCGAACCTGGATGAATAGTACACCTCGACTCATGATCCTCAGCCAAAATCCTCTCTCGCAGCCCATCAATATCAATAACATAAAACCTTCCTTGATACCTCAGGAAACCATCACCACCAATCTCAAAGTCCATAACCTTCTGCTTCCCCCCATCATCTTTAATCTGCATAAGAATGGGATCCAAAGTTTGTTTTACCTTCACCTCAAAACCAAGAGATTTTAACCACTTCTTGAACAATCACTCCCCCATCCTCTGAGTCCAAAAGATGAACTCCCAAGTTAGACAATCAGTGAATATCCTTTACAAATCCTCGTTTCTTCTCATTCACATGAGATAAACTCCCCATGGACAACCTGCTAAGAGCATCAACAACGATATTAGCTTTATCTAGATGGTAGTGAAGACTCATATCATAGTCCTTTAGCAACTCAAGCCACCGCCCTTGTCAAAGATTCAAATCCTTCTAAGTAAACACATACTGCAAGCTCTTATGGTCTAAATAGATTTCTACATGTACCCCATACAAATAGGTGCACCAGATCTTCATGGAAAATATCATAGCCGCCAATTCTAAATCATGAGTCAGATAATTCCTTTCATGAACCTTAAGTTGCCTAGAAGCATCGACCATAACTTTACCATGTTGCATCAAAACACAACCCAATCCCATATGAGACGCATCACAATATACAACAAACCATCAGTACCCCCCGCTAAGTTCAATACTATCGCAAAAGTTAACTTATCTTTCAACTTCTATAAGCTACCCTCACAAGCATCAGACCATAAGAACTTCACTTTTTTATGATCCAAATTCATCAATAGAGTAGCAATAGAAGAGAAACTCTTCACAAACCTCCTATAATATCTAGCCAAGCCCAAGAAGCTCCTAATATTGGTTGGAGTCATGGGAATACGCCACCTCTTAACCACCTCAAATTTTTGTATATCCACCTTGATCCCTTTGCTAGAAATAACATTCCCAAGAAAAGTCATAACATCTAACCAAAACTCACACTTTGAAAACTTAGCATACACTTTTGATCCTTAAAGGTCTGCAACATGATCCGAAGGTGATTTACATGATCCTACTAATTCTTAGAATACACCAAGATATCATCAATGAAGACAATAACAAACAAGTCCAAAAACTACTTAAAAACCTAATTCATAAGATCCATGAAAGTAGTCTAAGCATTAGTCAAACCAAATAACATAACCAAAAACTCATAGTGACCATACCAGGTTAGGAAAACAGTCGTGGTAATATCACCCTCCCTAATTTTCAACAGATGATAGCTCGAACAGAGGTCAATCTTAGAAAAAAATCTAGAACCTTGAAGCTGGTTAAAAGGATCACCAATTCTTGGAAGAGGATCCTTACACTTTACTATCACCTTATTCAGCTGCCTATAATCTATACACATCCGAAGAGGCCCATCTTTATTATGCACGAAATGCATAGGGGTACCCTATGGAGAAATACTAGGATGAAAGAAACTCTTATCAAGAAGATCTTTTAATTGCACCTTTAAATTCTTTAACTCTTCCAGAGCCATTCTATGTAGAGGAATAGAGATAAGATGAGTATCTGGTAGAAGATCAATCGCAAAATACCAGAAAGATCACCTATAAATACTTTAGGAAATTCATTAACCACAGGGATAGATTGTAAAGAGGTAACCTCAGAACTAGAATCCTTAACCCGAACCAAATGATTAAGGCACCCCTTGGAAATTAACTTTTGATCTTTAAGATAAGAAATAAACTCCATTAAGACACTATGGAACTTCCCTCCCAATCAATCACTGGTTCATTAGGGAATTGGAAATTGACTCTTCAGTTCCTATAATCTAAGGAAGCCTAGCACAAATGTATCCAATCCATCCCCAAGTTTTTCTCAAAATCTATAATGTTAAGCACTACCAAATCCACTAAGGTCTTCTTAAGAAAGATAGACACCACACAACCCCTAAAGATCTTCCTAGCCACAACAGAATAACCCATCAAAATAGACTTAGAAAAAGGGTTGGAAGTAGTTTCGAGACCAAAACCAAAATGCATAGACACAGAAGAGGTCGTATAAAAGAGGATAGACCCCAGATCAAGCAAACGATACACATCACGAGAGAAGAGCTTTAACGTACCGGTGAAAACATTAATAAATGCCTTGAATTACTGATGGATGGCAAGAGCATAAAAATAATTTTGACTAATGTCAGTACTAAAAGTAGCACCCATTGGTGTAGGAGCCATATAAATAGCAACTGAGACCTTATTAGCTCCAGTAGCCATCTTAGCTGAAGAATAGTTCCTCTGAATATGACTAGGCTAGTCACATTTAAAATATAAGTTCCTCCTTTCATCACAATAACCATGATGAAGCTAACCACAAGGTCGATAAATAAGGTAGGGTAGGGGTGACTGAGCTCCACTAACCCAAGACTGGGCAACATGTGCCCTAGGACCACTACTTTTCTAAAAAAAATAATCACTAGATGGCTTAAGGTAAGGAGAACTAGACAAAAAGTACGAACCAGAATTTCCCTAAGTCTTTTTCTTACCCTATCGTCTACCATCTCTCTCACTATTTTGTTGACCTTCACCCTATTTTGAATACCTAAACTTCTTATTTTATCTCTTTCCCATCCCTTTTTGCCTTTTCTTCTCTTTCTCTGCCTGTTTCTTATAAACCACAATCAAGATATATCTATATCATTGTTGAACATCGTAGCTTTATATTCTAATACCAAGTTATGAGACAATACCAAAGAAAACTTCCTCATTCTAGCCCTTATAATAGATACCAACTCCGAGGCATAACGAGACAGCTGATGGAACTTTAGGGCATGTTTCTTCACACACATCCTACTTTGCCTCAAGTTCACAAGCTCTTCAACCTTAAATTTCCTCAAACCTAAAGTAAAGAAAAGATTAAGAAAGGCACCAGAGAACTCCTCTCACATAGCCTGCTCAGCATCATCACCCTTCGACTAGTCATACTCCTCATACCACTAATATTTTACATCTTTCAGCTGATACACAACAAACACCACACCCTCTATATCAATAGCATGCATTACCCTAAAGATCTGCTCTATCTCATTAATAAACTCTTTAAGATCCTCCCCAACCTTAGATCCACTAAAGGTTGGGGGATTCAACCTCATAAACTTCCCAACTCAAGTAACCTTAGAAGAACTCATAGAGCACTAACTGGACCAGACAGATGAGATTGACATGTCACTAACTGAGTAAGAAGATAAATAGAGTGATGTAACTTCACATTAGAGATTTCTCTTTGAAGTGATTGAACAAGATTATCGCCAACTAGAGAAGGACTAGTAGAGACTGGTGGAACCCCAGGTGGAATAGCACAATTACGAGTAGAGACCCTACATCGGGTAAGTACTCCATAAATAGGGTGATTCCCCTTGGGTGGGGCAGAGGTTCTGGCAGAGTTTTTATAAATATCAGATCTTCGAGGAGGTATTATATGAAATACAATCAAACTAGGAGTTAGTGAGATTCAATGGCCCTAGACTCTATGGTTCGAAATAGAACACAAGAAAGGCAAACATTCCTAAATGCCTTGTACCCTTCCCCTTATAAGTATGGTGCACTACACATCTATATAAAAAACTCTACATGATATGACTCTGTGGACACGCAATGACCTTGAGCCTATGCTTTGATACCAAGCTTGTCATGACCTAAATCAAACCTTGGTCGTGATGGGTATCTCAAGCCCAAAAAAGACCACCGCCATAGCATATCCAATCGAGCATACTAAAAAATAATAGTGGAAGATAACTAAATGATAAAGTAGAAGATTGGTAGATAACTCAATATGAAACCAAGAATGAATAATCTATAACCACCCATACTTCATCCACAAAAGTCTCTAAATGAATATCAACCTAAGTTGGGCATACCCCCAACTATAGCCAAAAAAGAATCCAAATGGATGCATAAGATTTAATAAAATTAGTACTTTGAAATGATTGGCCTTCCAGAGTAATGAAAGCTCACTACTTCAAGCTGACCAGCGGACGAACCAGAATCACTTACTCTACATAAGGTAAGTAAAGAATCCCTAGGACCCTACATCATAAAAAGATATAGCGTAATGACTTATAGGGTTCTAGTCATGATTAGGATATAAAAATAGGTAATCCTGACTAGTTTGAATACTATAGGCATAATATGACTTGTGAGGAGTCTTCACGACTCATCACTTGAGTGGTACCCTGAGTAGTGAGCACAAATTGTAAGGAACTATTTAGAGTCCAGAACCTGGGGTACTACATCTTCATACATACTTGAATTTTTGATGATATTAAGATTGTTGAAACTTGTATAAATAATTATTGAAAGTAACTTAATGGAATTACCTAGTGACTTTAAGTGTACTTATAAATTTAGCAAATCATATTATATCCTGAGAAATAGTGTAAATTTAATAAAACATACATAATATGGTTTTGGATAATTGGTACCACGCAGATACAGATATTGATATTGATATTACTTAATCATAGAGGATCGGGTACCACGTTGTTATGGTACATGGACTTAGATTGTCCCTTACAGGTCATGACTAGTTTGGAGAAAATATTAGCTTATGTGTATAAATTGGTATTGATTTGAGAATTTATAGAGTTTTATAAGCTGATAACGAACTAATGGTTTCCTAATTGTGAGGTTTGAAAGGACATAATTGTTACTTATGGTATTATTGTTGATTTGGTGGTTGTTTACGGCATGGTTGATATTTTTGATGGTTACATGGCTTGTTTGTAAAGCATTGTTGGCCTGTCATTAATGTATTTGATGATTCATTAAACACTTATTAGGTGTTGATGCTTGTATACTTGTTCTCTGATTTATGTTTTATACATGTTATTAAATTGAGTTGACTAATGATACTTACTAGTACATAGTGGTTTATACTAATACTACCCTGTACTCTTCTTTTGTTAAGTGGAGAAAGTGTTTCAAAGGCTCAGACATGATCTCATCTCTAGTGTTTGATAGCTGATCTCAATCCAAGGGTGAGCACTCCATCTCCAGGATGCCATGGATCATCATTTTACTTCTTGTCCATCTTTCAGAAAATGAGACATTATTTATTTTTCCTTATTTTGGATATTTATTTTTTACATGGCTTTTTATTTTAGAAGTCCTTGTATGATGAATTTTGAGTCTTGAGTATTTCAATAAGTAGTTTATTTGATTTCTGCATTAATAATGATTAGCTCTGAATTATTATTATTAAGTTGGTATATGATAATCTCATTTTAATATTGACTAAGTGATGGGTAATCATTTAGCTTAGATGGTTTCCTATAGGAAAATTAGTTTTGGTGGCACTCTTGGCCGTTTAAGTCATGGCAATTAGTTACTTATCAGAATAAGGAATTATATCTCAAATGTCTGCATCTATAAATCCATAAAAAATGGTGTAGTAGAAAAAAGAAACAAGTGTCTTGTAGAAATAGTTAGATCTATGATGAGTTACTCCGACCTGCCTTCTTCATTTTGGGATTATGCACTAGAAATTGCAAACTATATTCTGAACTTAGTTCCTTCAAAAATTGATACAGTGACACCCATAGAACTGTGGAATGGGCATAAACCTAGTCTAAAATATGTTTAGATTTGGAGATGTCCAGCACATATATTGAAAAGAAAGGTAGAAAATTTGGAACTTAGATCAAACATATGTGTTTTATTAGATACCCTAAAGGAATAAAAAGGGGTCTGATCTACAATTTTACAGAAAATAAAGTCGTTGTAAGTACTAATGTCAAGTTTCTAGAAAAGAATTTTATAACAAATCACATTCTTAAAATATTACATCTTGGGTTTCAGCCTTAGAGATTTTTCCTTGAAAAACGTCCTCTGGACCCAATACGACTTATGGATACGAGTCGTATGCTGGGGTACAAGTGGTATGGTCCTGTTGTAAGCTGACGAGTGTTAGTTGGTGGGATGTTTTTAATCACTGAATGGTCACGACTTAAGGGTATGTGTTGTAAGGCTTAGATATGAGTTGTATTAGGGACTTGTATGGTGGGCAGTGTTTGATCCTCTTGGTAATTCATTTTGCCAGGGATACGAATCATGGGTATGGATCATATGCTGAGGTTACAACTTGGTTGGATGAGTTGTATACTGGATAGTCTTTGATCCAAGGTTAAGGCCTGGGTACGACTGGTGGGAACCAATCATAAGGAAGGGTACGACTCCTAAGATAGTCAGTCATATCCTTATATTTTAAGGGACTTAAGTGGGGGTATTCTGAACATTTTCCTACTTACCCTAATTATGACCCATGACTTCTAATACACTTTGGAGATTATTACCCTATTATTCTATTCATTAACACATAGAAAATAATTCCTAAACATACAACAATTCTCTCAGGAGATTTTGGGGCAAAAGAGCTAGGGTTCAACTTGGGGATTGCTTTGGCGCTTGCATTAGTGATTTTTTTCCATTATTTTTCTTAGTTTAAGGCATGTTACTCTTCCCTACTTACTATTTCTAAAAAGGCATGAACTTTATGGTTGTTTTCATAGTTTCAATACTGCGTGGGTTATGGTTTTCCACTAATAATTGGGGGGTTTGACATAAATGGCATAGTTATGGTTTCCTATGGTTTAACTGTGCTTTTATATACATTAGTCATTGTTTTGTGCAATTGGATTTCATGGTAATGGTGTAATGGTCTTTGGAATTGGTTTTGGTTATATTATACCCCCAAGGTGTTTGATAAAATGCTTATAAAGATATGTTTATTGCATTAACTTCTTTAAATAGAACTCTTACTTGTTTTTAACTTATGAATGAAACTATAAATGGTTTAAAAAGGTTAAAGGCTCATTGATTTTGCTTGTGAAGTACATGAAAGTCTCCCAATAGGTTAATATTGTAAATGAAAAGGGCACTTGAGAGTCCCGTTAACCTAAATAGTTTGGCTATGGATAAATCTTACAAGTATGGTAGGTATGATGATACCACTAATAAATGGTAATTGGATTAGTTTGGACATCGTTTTAATTTGAGCATTAATGGAGGGATATGTAACTGAGCCATAGAAGGTGTAGGTTCCGGGGGAATAGAAATTGGAAACTCTTATTTGTTGATACAAGGGGTCTTTGATGGCTACGTGCAAGTGTCACATTTCATATTGAGGGGATGTACTAGTCATCCCATGGGATATTTCCTAGTCATACGGCTACAAACACTGGAACTCTTTCATCCATGGGAGATGAACCCATACGGCCCATGGGTGTGGTTAAATGACAAGGTTACACAGGCAAGGTAAAGATTTTAAATGCATGGTAAACATTGATTCCCTTCCTCGATAGTTATATATATGTATGGATGTATGGATAATCAATGGTTTTACTTGGTTGTTTAAATGACATTATTTTATCCTTATCCTGAGATACATGCTAGCGATAACTCGCTAACTCTTCTACTGGCGATTGTATACCCACGCTATGCAGGAACCGGCCGTTTGACTCCCTCTACATAGTAATTAACTCGGGGATAATATTTGGATTGAAGTGGTAAGCTTTCATCTTTTCGAAAGGCTCTATTTCATGATATGGATATTCTTATACATTTTGTTTTTATTTTGGATACTGGTTTTGGCCATGGTTTGGGGCATGTCCCAATCAAATAATTATATTCTCTTAGATAGAGGCTTTTTGGTACTTCTGGTAGTTAGTATGGGTGGGATCGGTATTGGTGTCGGCCTTAGCATTGGCATTGGTGTTGGGCCTAACATCATTGGATGATATTGTTGGTTGTTTCATCATATTACATATTGGGATTTATTATTATATTATGTTTTGATATTCTCTTTGGTTTGGTATGGTATGGATGGCTGGGTTTGGTACTGTTAGACTCAATTGGGTCGGTTATGATCATGATCCTATCCCAAAGTCTTGATGTGAACAATAATGCTATTTTATTATATGTTCAAAATTCAACTCATCTGAGGTTGTAATAGGAAGTTGGGTTGGTCTAAGGGGGAGGTCCTCGATCTTGGTTGGACTTGGGATGCCCATTACGTTTAGGCCCTAATTTGGGTCATGATAAGTTGGTATCAGATCTTTAGGTTCATGGTCAACTGGGAAATCCATGAAGTCTTGTCGAGTAGAGTCTCTTTTAGGGGTATGTATCACGCCATACTTATAAGAGAGAGGTTGTAAGACATTTAGGAATGTTACACTTTCTTGAAATTCTCAGTCTTGGAATCCTCTCTAATCTTTGGTTATTTGTCTTTTAGATCATGCCTCCTAGATCTGGAACACAAAGGAATACTTCTATCTCATCTGGGGATAATTCTGAAGAGGTACATCCTACGTCTGGAGTATATCTTTGATATCATGATCCTATTCCTAATTATGCTGGAGTTTCTGCTATTTCTCCTACTTCTCCTCAGGTCCTTCAGGGTAATGTGACGAATGCAGAGTTTTGTTAGTCTATCCATGTTATTGCTTAGATAGTCACTGCTTAGGTCGAGGGGGGTGTGGCTAGCTGAGGATACAAGGGTTGGTCAATTTATAAAGATGGATCCTCCTACTTTTATGAGAGCAAAGGTGGAGGAAGACCCATAGGGATTCTTGGATAAATTAAAGAAGATATTTTGGGTTATGAAGGCTTCTAATGTGGAGGTCATTAGCTTTGATGCTTATCAGCTCAAAGATGTTGCTTATCAGTGGTATAAGGAATTGGACAGAGATAAGGTTGATATGGAAGAAGAAGGATTATAGAAGGCCTTTTCTAATTCCTTTAGGGATCGTCTCTTTTCTCAAGAGTTAAGGGAAGCTAAGATGGAGGAGTTTGTAAACCTCAGGGAATATGCCTTGAAGTTTCATCATTCATCAAGGTATACTCCTGATTTGATGGCTGATATGAGGTCAAGAATGAGGAAGTTCACTTCTGGGTTGACTAGAGATTTAGTTTCTGAGAGCAAGACTACTTTGCTCATAGGGATATGGATAACTCTAAGTTGACTATTCATGTTCAGCAGATTGAGGATGAGAAGAGAAAGCAAGCGGAATTTAGGGATAGGAAGAGAAAGCAGGGTAGATTTTCTAATCAGTAGGTGCGTAGTCTTAGGGTGGTAAAGAAGGTAGATAGAGGCAAAAAAAGTGGGGGAGTTCTGGTCCTTTATCTGCTGCCAGTACTCCTTACCCACAACAATCGAGCGACAGGCGTCACTAAGGTGGTGATAATTCTCGAGCTTAGGTTACCCAATCTCAGGTGAGTGGAGGTTAGTCTATTTCTTTATGCCCTCTTTGTTAGTTCTGTGGTCATCCTCATTGGTGATTCTATGAGAAAAGTAGAGATAAGTGCTTTAAGTACGACCAGGTAGACCATTGGCTTAAGGATTATCCAGCTAATAAGGTTGCTATAGGGGCTAATTAGATTCTAGAGGCTTCATCGTCTGCTCCTACACCTGGTGGTGTGGCATCTGCTTCTATTATAGCTCATGGTTCTAGTATTGGTCAGAATAGGTTGTATACTTTGGCATTCTAGCAGGAATCTGAGGCTTCACCTGATGTTGTTACTGGTAGATTACAATTCTTTTCATGTGACGTTACTTTGTTTTTTAGTTTTGAGCCAAAAATTATTTTGAATTCTTTTTCTATTTCTACCCTATTAGGAGACTCTATCATTCCTGAACGAGTCTATAGGGAGTGTGTGGTAGCTGTTGGTGACAGGCAGACCTTGGTAGATTTGTTTGAGTTGGGAATGATGGATTTTGATGTGATTTTGGGTATGGATTGGTTGCATTCTTTTTATGAATCTTTAGACTGTTGAATTTGTAAGGTCATTTTTAGGTTCCCCAGTGAGACGGAAATAGAATTGGAGGGTTGTTCCTTAGTTCCTAAGGAAGATTTATTTCTTATGTTAGAGCTTGAATGTTAATCTCTAAAGGGTGTCTACATCACTTGGTTTGGGTTAAAGATTCTAATTCAGAAGGTCTTTCATTGCAGTCAGTTTTGATAGTTAATGAGTTTCTAGAGGTCTTTTCGGATGATCTTCCAGGTGTTTCTTTGGATAGGGAAATAGAGTTTTGTATAATTTGCTTATGGACACTCATCCAATATCTATTCCTCCATATAGAATGGCTCCGACTGAGTTAAGGGAACCTAAGAAGCAAATTAAGGATCTTCTAGATAAGGGGTTTATTCAACCTAGTGTTCTCCATGGGTTGCACCAGTGTTGTTCGTGCATAAAAAAAAAAGGTTCCCTTTGGTTGTGCATTGACTATAGGCAGTTGGACAAGGAAACGATCAAGACCAAGTATCTTCTACCAAGGTTAGATGATCTATTTGATCAGTTGCAGGGTGCCAAGTTCTTTTCCAAGATAGATCTTTGGTCTAGGTACCATCAGCTTAGGATTAGGGAGGTGGATAACCCTAAGGCGATTTTTCATGCTCGATATGGCATTTTGAGTTCTTAGTGATGTTATTCGATTGATAAATGCTCTGGTGACATTTATGGATTTGATGAACAGGGTGTTTAGTCTGTATTTGGATCTCTTTGTCATTGTGTTTATTGATGCCATTCTGGTGTATTTGAGGAGTGAGGTGGATCATACTAATCACCTCCATGTGGTGTTGTAGACCTTAAAGAAACAACAGTTGTTTGCCAAGTTCTCTAAGTGTGGGTTTAATTGAATACTTTGATTTTCTTGGGTCACATTATTTCTAGTGAGGGGATAATGGTTATCCTCAACAGGTTGCTATGATGAAGTGGTGTCCTAGGCCCACAACTCTATCCAATGTTCGGAGATTCTTGGGTTTAGTCAGTTATTATAGGCAATTTGTGGAAAGCTTCTCATTGATAGCTACTCCTTTGACTAAGTTAACTCAAAAAAGGGTTAAGTTTTCTTGGTCGAATGCTTGTGAGGGGAGTTTTGAGAAATTCAAGGATAGGTTGATGTCGGCTCTAATTTTGACTTTGTTCGAAGGTAATGATAGGTTTGTGGTTTATTGTGATGCATCTCGGGTAGGGCTTGGTTGTGTTTTGATACAACATAGGAAGGTGATTGCTTATGCTTCCAGGCAGTTAAAGGTACATGAAAGGAATTATCCTACTCATAATTTGGAGCTGTTGGTGGTTGTACTTGCTTTGAAAATATGGCGGCATTATCTGTATTATGTTCACGTGGATATATTTTTTGATCATGAGAGACTTCACTACGCATTCACATAAAAAGATCTTCATCTCAGCAAAGGAGATGGCTTGATCTTCTTAAGGACTATGATATGAGTCTTCACTACCACCTAGGTAGGCTAACGCAGTTATCAATGCTCTTAGCAGGTTGTCTATGGGAAGTTTATCCCATGTGGAGGAAGGCAAGCGGGAATCGGTGTAGGATATTCACTGCTTGGCCAATCTTGGAGTTCGTCTCTCGGATTCTAAAGATAGTAGTGTGATGGTGCAAGATGTGGTTCGATCATCTCTTGGTGCAGAGATTAAGGAGAAAACAGAGCTAGATCCAGTCTTGATGAAAATCAAGAGTGATATTGGTGGGCAAAAAGTGACGGTAATTGAGATTAATAGTGATGGAACCTTGTGGTACCAAGAGAGGTTGTGTGTTTCGAATGATGATGGGTTGCGATAAAGGATTTTGACTGAGGAACATGAGTCACGCTATGTTATCCATCCTGGTTCGACAAAGATTTATCATAATCTTAACAAAATCTATTGGTGTAATAGTATGAAGAGGGATATGGTTGACTTCATGCCAAGTGCATGGTGTGTCAACAGATTAAGGTTGAGCATATGAGGCCTGGTGAGTTGCATTAACAAATAAAGTTTCCTGAATGAAAGTGGGAGATGATCAATATAGATTTGTTATCGGTCTTCCTCGGTCTCAAAATCATTTTGATTCAATTTGGATCATCGTGGATAGGATGACCAAGTCTGCTCACTTTTTGTTGGTAAGGACTACCTTTTCGGTAGAAAATTATGAAAAGTTGTATCTTCAAAAGATTGTGAAGCTACATAGAGTGCCTGTTTTGATTATTTCTAATCGTGGTACACATTTTACCTCTCATTTTTGGCGGTCTTTCCAGAAGGGATTGGGGACTAAGGTTATTCTGAGTACTTCTTTCCATCCGTAGTCAAATGGGCAAGCGAATAGAAAGAGTTATTCAGACATTGGAAGATATTCTTTAGGCATGTGTGATTGATTATGGTGCAGTTGGGTTGAGCATTTACCTTTAGTGGAGTTTTGTAACAATAATAGCTATCATTCTAGTATTGGTATGGCTACTTTTGAGGCATTGTATGGTACGAGGTGTAGATCTCTTATTGGATGGTTTGATCTTGGTTAGGCGGATATATTTGGTCCCAATTTGGTCTATCAAGCTATGGAGAAGGTGAAGGTGATTTGGGATAGGCTTAAGGCTGCTCAGAGTCGCCAAAAGTCCTATACGGATGTTAGGCGTAGATACTTGGAGTTTGAAGTTGGGGACATGGTGCTCCTAAAAATATCTCCCATAAAGGGAGTAGTGCAGTTTGGAAAGAAAGGGAAACTCAATCCTGGTTTATTGGTCCTTATGGGATTTTGCGGAGAGTTGGCAATATTGCTTATGAGTTTGAGTTGCTTGTGAGTTTGGGTTTGGTTCATCCGATGTTTCATGTTTCTATGTTGGGGACGTGTGTTGGCGATCCTTTTTTGGTTGTTCCTTTGGAAGGTTTAGACATCTCGAATTCTCTATATTATAAAGAGGTCTCAATTGAGATATTGGATAGGAAAGTTTGTGAGTTGCAGACCAAGGATATGGATTTGGTTAAGGTTCTGTAGCGGAACCATAAGGTGGAAAAACCTACATGGGAAGCGGAAGAGGACATGACGTCCAAGTATCTGCATTTGTTTCCTGCTCCTGGTATTCGTGCGGAAGGTATGTGTTCTTGAACACATCTTTATTTTCTGAGTTTGTTAAAGGAAAGATTTATATCTTTGCCTCTTTGTTTACAAACTTTGTTAAAGAAATGTTTGATAATGCAAATGACTTTATGTGTGGTTTCCCCTACCTTGTTCGTCATTCAGGGATGAATGTTCCTAGTGGGGGAGAATGTTTCCTGGTTCTTGACCTTAGAAATTGTTCCTTGAAAACCGTTCTTCGAACCCAATATGAATCATAGATATAAGCCGTATGCTTGGGTATGAGTGGTATGGTCCTGTCGTATGCTGACCAATGTTAGTTTGTGAGATGGTTTTGATCACCAAAATGGTCACGACTTAAGGGTATGATTCGTAAGGCTTGGATACGAGTCGTATCAAGGACTTGTATGGTGGGCAGTGTTTGATCCTCTTAGTAATTCATTCTACCAGGGATACGAATCATAGGTAAGGATCATATATTGAGGTTACAATTTAGTTGGATGAGTCATATGCTGGATAGTGTCTGATCCAAGGTAAAAGCCTGGGTACGACCGGTAGGAACCAATTGTAAAGAAGGGTACGACTCATAAGAGGGTCAGTCGTATCCCTATGACAGGTTTTTAAGGAACTTAAGTGGGGATATTCTTGACATTTGCCTACTTACCCTAATTATGACCTACGACCTATAATATACTTAGGAGGTTATTTACCTTATTATTCTATTCATTAACACATAGAAAACCATTCCTAAACATTCAACAATTCTCTCAAGAGCTTTTGGGGGAAAAAGAGTTGGGGTTTCAACTTAGGCATTGCTTTTGGGCTTTCTTTGGTGATTTTCTTCAATCATCTTTCTCGGTTTAAGGCATGTGTCTCTTCCCTACATACTATTTCTAAAAACACATGAACTTTATGGTTGTTTTCATGGTCTCAATATTCCATGGGTTATGGTTTTCCACTAATAATTGGGGTTTTGGCGTAAATGGTTTGGTTATGGTTTAACTGTTCTTTTAAATGCATTAATGGTGGTTTTGGGCAATTGAATTTCATTGTATTGGTTTAATGGTCTTTGGAATTGGTTTTGGTTATATTATACCCCAAGGTGTTTGATAAAATGCTTATAAAGATATGTTTACTGCATCAACTTCTATAAATGGAACTCTTACTTGTTTTCTACTTATGAATGAAACTATAAATGGTTTAAAAAGGTTAAAGGCTCATTGGTTTTTCTTGTAGAGTACATGGAAGTCTCCCAATAGGTTAATATAGTAAACTAAAAGGGCACTTGAGAGTCCCCTTAACCTAAATGGTTTGGCTATGGATAAATCTTACAAGTATGGTAGGTATGACTATCAAGATTTGAGGAAAGTCGGTGAAAGTTGGGGCTAAAGAAATCAATGATGTTTGTAGGCTCAAATAGGCAGATATGGGTGAATTCAAAGCAAAGGGGTGCAATCGAGGAATTGGTTGGTATAACGGCTATGCCCCAAAAGGGAAGTCTGGTGGACCTAAATTAAAAGCAATATTTCCTTCAACGACTTCACCTTCGAGGCTCGGATATGGTTGCACATCATTTGTAGCTACGTTTCTCCTTGCACCCACAAGACAACAGTCCTAGAATTGCATGTTAGGATGGTTGCATGCATTTTAGATGGCATCTTTTTAGATGTTGGTCAACTCGTAGTAAATGAAATATATCATTTCAAGAATCAAGATGGTACGCATCTCTTCTTCCCCTCTTTAATTACCGAGCTTTGCAGGAAAGTGGGGGTGGACAAGTATTCTAGTGATACATGGGTGTGATCCAATGCCCCTATTTACCCCTTGAGGATTAGAGGTGAGGGCGCATCCAGCAAAAGCAAGAAAAGAAATATAGATTTGGAAAAGCCGACATGTAGTGAACCTGAGTCTCATAGGTGAACCACCAAGAGCTTGTGTCTAGCTTAACCATGGATCGGGAGAGCCTTCCACCATTCATTATTCTTATATATCATGTACCGATTATAAGAATTAAAAGGAGGACCAAAACAAGCAACAAGCTACCATTGATAAGCTTGAAAAGGCCTACTCTTCTTTGGATGTGCACATCGAGACCTCCAGATCGTGCATGAGAAGATGGTTATAAGGGAGAAAAAGAGGGATGAATTCTTTATCAGGATATAGAAGGGCATAAAGGGCCTATAGAAGGCTCTATAGCCCCGAGATAGACTTCCTTCTTCTAGGATGGACAGTGAAGATGAGGCCCCAACCAAGTGGTCCAATCTTGAGGAAGAGGGTGGTAATGCAGAGTCTAACAGTGATAGTAGCCCTTGATGTAGTTTCAGGGAGCACCTCTATCTCTTTTACCCTTGATTATTTATGCAGTGGGGACACTACTATCTTTTCACTTGGGGGTATCTCCTTATTCTTATTCATTTAATTGGGCCTGTATTATTGATATTTCTACATACTTTTGGATAAGTCTCACTTTTATTTTATTTGGGTTGTTTATTTAGGTTGTAATATTCAGGCACCTTGATGGTGCTATGTTTGCATGGATTAATTATTTTGTTCTTAGTTTTCTATTTTAGTCTAAATTTCTTTAATCGAGCTTTGACTTCGTGATTGGGTTTCTAACCATAGATGCAAGGAATATCTGAGTACCCGTGGCATCAAGACCATAGAATGCAAGGAAAGTCTGAGTACCTGTAGCATTGATAAGTTAGGGTTGCATTAAGATCCATTGGCGAAGTCTGAGTAACCATATGGTGGGTCTCCCATACTATGAACTTCAATGTGAGACAATAGCTTGGATGGTTTCCATGATTAGAAAATTATATATGGTGTGGATGGAAAAGCAAACAATCCTCTCCGGCCAAAAATTTTGAAAAATTCAATGGCATAGACGTGAGCAACTTTGTGAAAAAAAAATTCCCTCTTCCTATGACTCTGAAAGTTGACTTCGGAAAAATAATGAATACTCCATCTTTGTCTCGAGCGGGTAGAACAATTAAATCCCCTTAACGACATTCGCTTGCCATGTGTGTGATGTCAATTGTCTCCATATCATGTGTTCTTGTACTATCTAGAACTCTCCCCTTTAGTCTTTCAAAGCTAATTTTTGACTGTTCTTGGTTGGTAAAATGATCATAAGCCATCTTGTGATTTTGGATGTCCACTTTAGCCTAAAGAGCCTACCAATACATAAGAGTTACCCCTAGTCACCCTCTTCGAGCCTTTGGATTTTTCTTTGGCAAACGCATTTCAAGCTGTGACCCTTCTATTCATCCGCTCGTGAACCCTATCCTCCTTGAACTTGAGAATATTAAGTGAGGCTAAAATACTAAGTTGGGGTTGGTGGAAAGAGAATGAAGTATAGTTAAGACGCGAAATCTTAAGAAGGTTCCTACAATCTTGAGAAAGTGAAGCTTTTTGGATTTGAATAAAGAAAAGAGACCATAAAGGAAATAAAAGTTTTATCTATGTGCAAAAAAAATTATAGAAGAATAAATAAAAGGGGAGTGAGAAAACCAAGAAAAAATCAAAAGTAGGAAAAATAGTAAAGTGCAAAGAAGTGGCCCAATAAGTGTTGCATGAAAAAAGTATGATGTAGAAGTTTAAGAAGGGTGTAGCCTAGTTTTCCTAAATGATATTCTACCCCAACCCTAAACCTACAATACAAGCTCAAAAATCCCTTTGTAATACCCAACCAAGTGAGGTCATTGTAGTGTTGATTGAAAATAGGGGAAAGCCTAAGGCATGGTACTTGTTAACATGGAAAATTTCTTGAAAGAGTGAGTGCTTGGACTTAAAATTCCTTGTTGCATGATTGGTAGCTAGGTGTGTGAATTTCTCCTTTCTTGTAAGAAGGCATGTGAACTAGTTGCGGTGGGTGATTTTTTCATCTTCCCCATAATGAGACAAGTGGAAGTATAGAATGATTGTAGTCAACATGTGAGTCATTTTTTTGAGTGTTAAAAATTGTTACATAGTTTTACGCTGATGTCTATTGCATCCTTCACTATTATATTTTAGGATGAGGGGAATCATTAAAAGCCTATTTTCCCATGTGTGAAAATCTTTTGCTGGCCCAAGTAAGTTTGAATCTTCATTGAGTGATAAAAAGAGGGCATACATATAAAATTATCTCATAGTAAGTGGTAGCGTTACTTGAGGACAAAAAATGTCTTAAGTTGGGGGTGTTGATGAGTGGTGAGTTTACCACTCGTTCACACTCATTATTCATGCACATTGCCTTGTTTTGAATGACTAAATGAGACAAAATTTATGGTTAGATACACTAAAATCTACTCTTTCCAGGCATAAAGTTGAGGAGACCAAAAAGATGTGGATTGGAGCTGAAAATAATGAAAAGAGAGCTAGGAAAAGAGCAGCTGAAGACTTGGACTACATCAGCCTCAGTTACCGCAATCGTAGTCCTCTATCTGCGGTCAGTCAAGACGGTTAGAGCAGCATAGCCACAGTCGTGGAGAGACGTGCGTGATCTCGGTTCAGTGGGAATATGCCCAGGGGCAGATTTGTAAGAGCACTTAGACGCACCCAAGCCATATTTAAGAAAAAACCCCTTCCTCTTTACGGATAACTTAGCTCATAAGATATTTTTGAATTCTAGACTTGAAATCCTAATTGGGCAAGTGTGTAATTAACTTTGTAGGCTAAATTTCTTATAATTTTTGTAAGGAATGAATGCTTTGGATAATCCTTATGGTCTATCTCTCTTTACTTTATTCATGAGTAGCTAAGTAATTTAGTCTTAGGATTATGTTGAACTAGAGTGTAATATGTGTGTGGGTATTATTGAGTTTACATGATTGTTAGTTGTTAAGGATTTCACCATTGCTTGAGTTTATAAGTTAGAATTTGATGGGCGAAATCCCTAAATCTCCAAATGGGTTTGATGGGTGAAAACCCCAAACTCTATAAACCCTTTATCATCCTTGAAAGAGGGATGAAGGTGAACATTAGGTAACCCATAGCATCCTTGAAAGAGGGTTATAGGGGGACAAGGAAATGGTGAACAATTAAGCCTACGATTTGCTCCCTTTTGCAATCTTAGAAATAAGTGTATTAAGAGTGTAAATCATGTCAAGAGAATATTCTTAGAAATAGGGATGCTTGATTGAGGTTTTGGGTGATTATGAATTTCACACTTGTTAGGTGCTCGAAAGAGCCAACGGGTGAAAACATTGTGGTTTTATTGAAAGGTTGACCATAATGACCTTCGACCTAGCCTATTCTTTTGTTAATAACTAAGTTTCATGCTAAATCTTCATTAACCCACATACTTTTACCTTTAGGTTGACATAATCCCAAGATGTCCCCCAACATTGTTGCTTAAAACAAAAGTGTTATCTCTTGATCATTTGCTAAAGATCTTACAAAAAAGTTCCCAAACAAATCCCCCCATTTTATGTTATATGTCATTTTTGTTAGCATTTTGGGTAATCTCGTAGTAATTTGAGCACCTATAGTGTTTGAAGTCTGTAACTTTCACCTTGAGATTCGACCCTAATTCAAATTGGGTTGCTGACAACAACCGCCTCACCCCTTAAATATGGGAGTAAGTTAAGCGTTATCAGTGCACAAGAGGAAGAAGTTATTAATGTTCCAATACCACAAGGTAATGAGGATAACATAGCGACTCAAAATCCTGCAAATGATGTTGTTCAACCACAAGAAGACCGTAAAGTAATGAGGACTAAATAGAGACTCAAAATCCAACAAATGATGTAATTCAACCATAAGATCATAATAGTGCAGTTGCCTCTATACTGACCCTTATAGCTGTAGTGCCTCATTATAGTGGGAGAGAGATAAGAAAATCACCTCTATATGTGCTCTTGGGAGAGTCTTTTGATAGAATCCCTAAATATTTTAATACCGAGCCTATGAATTACAACAAAGCACTACCAATAAAGATTCAAACAAATGGATTCTTGTTATGAAATTAGAAATGGAGTCCATGTACTCTAATTAAGTCTAGGGTCTTGTAGAACCACCTGTAGATGGAGTCAAACCCATTGGATGGAAGTGGATTTATAAGAAAATGAAAGGAGTAGACGGAATAGTGCAGACTTACAAAGCTAGACTTGTTCCAATAGAGTTTACTAAAAAAGGGGGTTGATTATGAGGAGTGATTTTTTCCATTATCCATGCTTAAGTCTATTAAAATTCTCTTATCCATTGCTACTTATTACTATGAGATTTGGAAAATAGATGTCAAGAAAACTTTCCTTAATCAAAGTCTTGGTGAGAGAATTTTTATGCAGCAGCAAAATGATTCCATTGAAAAGGAGAAAGAACACATATCGTGCAAGTTTAAGAGATCTATTTATAGATTAAAGAAAGCTTCTAGGGCATGGAACACTTGTTTTGATATTGTGGAGTTTCTAGTATTGTATGTAGATGATATCTTCCTCATAGGAAATAATGCGGTCTTGTTGAATTCAGTTAAGAAATTGTTATCCAGTAATTTTGATATGAAAGATTTGGGAGAAGTTGCTCACATCGTTGGGATGAAGGATCTACGAGATTGTAAGGAAAAAATGTTAAGCTTATCTCAAGCTCTTTATATTGATACAATTCTTACCAGGTTCAGTATGCATGATTATACAAAGGGATTTCTTACTTTTAGACATGGAATCTCCTTAAATAAGAATCAATGTCCTAAAACAGATGAGGTGATGGAAAATATGAAGGCAGTTCCTTATGCATCAGTTGCGGGAAGCCTCATATATGTGATGTTGTGCACTAGACCTGATATCTATTTTTCTATAGGCATGGCTAGTAGATTTTAGTCTAACCCTAGAAGAGAACAGTGGAAAATAGTTAAGCATAAAATCAAGTATATAAAAAGGACTAGGGACTATATGCTATTTTACCATTTGAAAGAGTTGCCGCCTATAAGGTACATAGACTCAGATTTTCAGTCTGACAAGGACTCTAAAAAGTCCACCACTGAAAATGTGTTCACTTTGGGAGGTGCAGTTATTTTTTAGAGGAGCATCAAGATAACTTGTGTTGTTGATTACACCAAGGAAGTTGAATATGTAGCAACCTCTGAGGCAACTATGGAGGCAGTATGGTTCAAAAACTTTCTCAAAGACTTAGTGGTTGTCCCTATGATACAAATGCCACATATAATTTATTATGGCGATAGTCGTGCGATAGCAAATTTAAAGGAACCACATACATAAGAAGGCAAAACACATTGAGCGTAAATATCATTAGATTCGAGACATAGTATAAAGAGGAGATGTGGTAGTTGCAAAGACTGCATCAGAAAACAACTTGATAGATCCCTTTACAAAAGCTTTACCACAGAAGACTTTTGAAAGGCATGTAGAAGGATTGGGTGTTAGAGTTATGGGTCTATTGTTATGAGTTAAAGTGGGAGATTGTTAGGATATACTATAAACCATGCGGTTTTGATGTATTATTTTTTATTGAACAATTATTTATTCAATTCAATAAATTATTGTATTAAATAGATCATTGTCATATATGTGTCTTTGACTTATATAGTAGATGATTTGATGTATAAATTTTATGCTTATGCACATAAGATTAAATCATCGATCCTTATAAGTTAAAGTTACAGTTCACAATCGTAGATGAAAATTTGGACAAACCATCAGAATGATTGTAGCAGGATATTAATAAAATTTATCTTGATTATCAAAATGGCATAGTTCTAACTTCTTGTGCTAGTGCATTTTGTATGTACTGAATAGGACTGAGTAAAGATAGTTGATTTAGACTGACTGATAAAAATATATTCTCTAAACTATTAAATGTTCTTATTCTCAATCTTGATATAACTATTATGATCTGTATATATTATTTGTCGTTTTGATTTATTAAAAGGTGAGATTCTGAAATGTGTTAATATTCTAGGTAGATTAGATGAAAATAATGTATATATTGGTGAAATAATAGGTAAGTTGATGGAATTCATGTCTCGGATAGATAATGAAGATACGTCTTTTATGAGAAGCTTATAAGTTTTCATGTATAAGCCTGGTGGATTTATGAATCTGACAAATGAAATAAGTTAAGCATTTCTCTAAAGAAATTAATCATTATATTAAATTTGTTATTAATTTAATCTATTTATTAATATCTGTAATCTTAACATGGGGAATTAAATAAGTGTTTAATGGAAAATTTCAAAATAAAAATAAAGGAGCGCAATTATGAATTTTTGGTGGAATAATTTATAATTTATTATGGTAAGAATAGTTCAAATTGGTATTTTGAATTATTTTCATAATAAGGAGCCTTGGTAATTAATTTTGTTGTCCCTACAGTACCCATATTATACTAGAACTCAGAATTCTATTTTCTATGAGAAAAGAGAAGTCATTGGCTGTCCTTATTCAAGTAAAAATAACAGGCGTGTGTTTTTATTTCCTTCTTGGACTGGGAGAGTATCTCTATAAATAGGTATTTACCTAGCCTAGAAATTAAATTGAGTATTCTATTTAGTATTTACCCATCCAAGTATTGAGAGAGTTCGATTGTAAATTGGGATCACTGTAAAAGACCACAGATTCGAAAATGGATTTGCTTCATTATATTTTCTCACACTTCAAGAGCTATTCCTAGATAATTTTAAGCATCATTTGTGTGAACTATGTATTTAGGTTGGTTTTCTATATTACATGCAAGTGATCCTGCCAATTTACTTCTACTGTGTATGCCTAATTTTTCAATACTTTCATGCAGCTACTGCTAAAGAAGTGAAGGAGCTGACCAAAGAGAAGGTTGACGACGTCTCTGATGAAGTTGTTTCTAAATAAAAGGATGATTTGACCAAGAAAAAGGCACGTAATGTGTCTCTAATAAAGTTGCTGAAGAAGAAAAAGGGGTCTATGATGCAGTAATTGAACCAGAGGGGGAGATCACCAAGACAAATCCTACTTATGGATACTCTACTGTAGTACCTGAATAGGAGGAAAATATTACCAAATCTAAGTGTTCGGGACTTAGTCATTTTTAAGGCCTCTAAATTTTGAGTATTTTTAATTTGGTCTTCCCGACCCCGAGGTGTTGGTTTTTGAGTTAATTTATGTTCAGGGGTGTAAGGAGCATGTCTCAAAGAATTTTCAGATTTTTTGGATAAGGTTTGGGTCATGTTTGGATCAAGAATCTAGCAAGTCACCGCAATAGGCCCACATCACGGTATTGTTCCCTTTGTCATGCACCACCTCGATTAGACTGTATTGTGATAAGCTCGTCATGCCTAGTTACGAATGTAATTAAGTGAGGGTCAATGGGTCTTTTACCCCTCAACCCAAATTTTCCATAACACAAATTTGGACATTATTTAGGGCATTATTTGCCTTTCTTCTCCAAATCCCTCTCAAGAACCCCCCCCCCCTCTTTACCCACAAGATCACAAATTTAATTTCTTTCTCCCTGAGAAATCAAGAATTCAAGTTCCCCAAGTTTAAGAACCTTCATGAAAGCATCAAGATTGGTGTTTCTCTTTCAAGTTAAAGGATTTAAGGTATGTGGGATGTTTATTCATGGGTTTCTTTCACCTCTAGAGCCCAAAAACCCTCTTTTCGATTAAAGATTGAATTTTTCTAGAATTATTGTAGTTTGTATTGCTTAAGATGGGTTTAGTTCATGTTTCTAAGGTAATTTGAATGCAATTCAGTTCATGTGTGATCCTATGTAAGATTTTGAATTCCTTATTCTATGAATTTGAGTTTCCCATACTTTATTCAAGTGAATTTTATGATGAATCCAAAATTTATGATTCTTAGAAAGCATTCCCGTGTTAAATTCATGATACCTATATGTTTGATGAAATATCTATGCTTATGGATTTTAAACCATGATCCTTTACTACAGTTTTAAACTTGTTATTACATTTAGTGATTAGTCATTGCTGGTGGATTATGAACACTCGATACCTACGTGTTTTACATGATTTTTAGATTTTCAAGTATGATTCAGTTAAACTATAATTATTTATATTTATTCAGTTATTATGATCATAATGAGCACTATCAGTTATGAAATCATGTTCAGGCAAACACAGTCCAATTTCATTTCCAGTGTCAGTTCAGTTGGGAGTAGGATTTAGCACCAAGCGAACCTAGGGATGGGTCCTCACCTGTTAGTTGAGGGTGTGACCTTTAGTAGTAGTCCTTGAGTTTCAGAACTACGTAGCCACCGTAGGTTAGAGATCTCAACCTGCCAGTTGAGGGTTAAAAAGGTGGTTACCTGCCAGTTAAGGTTTGACAAGGTGGTTACCTGCCAGTTAGTGCTTCGGGACATCAGTTTAGTGGATCCACACAGATAGTGTTAATACCCATGGCATGGTACTTACACTCTTCCAACTGGGTTACGGGTTATAACCCGATTAGCTTAAATTAGGGCATGTTAGTTAGATGATACCTCCCACCGTCTCAGTATAGTATGTCAGTGTATTCTCAGTTCAGGTTTGCTTGACCAAGTGTACAAACTTTCAGTTATTCAGTTATATAGTTCACATTCTTTTAGATTTCAGACTTATTTCAGATTATCGATTTATGCTTTGTCTTGCATTCTCAGATGTCATAGTTTACATGTATGCATGTTCAGTTATCTCATGTTATTTAGTTAGTCCTTATTTTATATACATAATACCCCTTGTATATCAGCCTAACTTCATCTTATATATTAGTAAATTCATAGTACTAACTGCATACTCTCTTTTTGGGCTATGATATCTCATATTATAGGTTCAGACGCATAGTTTCCTGACCGCGCTTAGATAGTTCAGCGTACCCAATAGCAGTGGTGAGTCCTCTTCTATCGAGGGAAAGATTGATTATTTTAGTTATTTCAGTAGTTCCATATTTTTAGTCAGTCGGAGTTAGTTGGGGGCTTTTCCCATTAACTCCTCAGTCTATTAGAGAATTTTCAGATGTTCAGACATTTAGTCAGTTTTATCAGTCTTATCGAATATTTCAGACTTGTGAATTCATTCGTGTTTTCAATATTCTTACTTTATGGATTTATCAGTTATTTTATGCACATATCCATTATTATTATTTTATTCAGTTCTCTCAGTAGGTACCAGCACATGGGTTAGCTTGTGGTCACCTATGACTGTAAGAATCGTTATCGCGACTAGGTGGTCTCCTCGAGTCGTGAAAAAACATAGTATCAGAGCCTAAGGTTTTAAAGTTTCCTAGGGAGTCTAAAAGTCACGTTGAGAATAGTCTTGTGCATAGGTGTGAAACACTCCACACTTATGGACAAGAAGATACAAGACGTTTTAGGAAAAGTTTCCCTTCTTTCAGTATTTATGTCATGATAATAAGCATGAGATCTATTTAAACTCTCTTTCTAATTCATTTTTCATTCTGTTTATAGACTATGCCTCCTAGAAGAAAGATGGTAAAAGGGATGAGGACCAGCCCGCACCTCCATCTGTTTAGAAAGATCCCCTAAATAACCATGTCTCTCACACCGAGTTCAGAGTTGCTTTCACTACCTTAGCTCATTCAGTAGCGACTTAGAACAATTAGTGAGCTATCGCCCCAACCAATTCAGTGACAAATACAACTGCAGCTAGGATTTAGGATTTCACCCGAATTAATCCCCTTTCATATTTAGGATCTAAGTCTAAAGAGGATCTACAGGAGTTTCTTGATATGGTTCAGAAGGTGATAGTATTATGCGCATCACTTCGATTTAGAGTGTAGATTTGGCTACATATAAGTTGCAGGATATATCTCACACCTAGTTTAAGCAGTAGAAAGAGGACTATGGTTTTGATGCAGGGCCTGTTAAGTGGGAGGAACTTGCCATGAATTTTCTAGATAGGTTCTTCCCATTAGAACTGAGAGAGACTAAGATTTAGAAGTTCATTAATTTAAAACAGGGCATCATGAGTGTGAAGGAGTACTCATTTAAGTTTACCATGTTGGTGAGGTATGCTCCTAACGCGGTTACAGACAATAGGTCTAGAATGAGTAAGTTCGTGTCTAGTGTAGCTGATAGTTATGTTAAGGAGTGTAGGACTGCCATGTTTATTAAGGAGATAGACTTATCTAGACTTATGGTTCATGCTCAACAGACTAAGAAAAAGAAGCTTAAGGAGAAAGAGGGAGAGAATAAGAGGGCCAGAATAGGTAGTTTTAATTTTCCTCAACAAAGGTCAAAAGGGAGTAACCGTTCTCAGTTCCGTCAAAAGTCCTCAGCCCTAACTCCATCTTTAGTTAGTACGCCAGTACCTAAGTTTAGGAAAAATAGTTGGGATAGGAAACCAAGCTCTAAGTCCCAGGGTAGTGTGAACAGTGGTTGTACTAACCCGCTCGATGGTAAATGTGGCAGGCATTATTAGGGTGTGTGTATAGCTGGCAGTGATGTGTGTTTTGGGTATGGAAAGCCAGGCCACAGAGTCAAAGATTGCCCAAAGTTTAGTCAACATGGTCAGTCCAACCATTCTCCAATTCCAATCAGTAGCCTGACTTACCAGGGTGTCACTTCCAGCACAACCAGTGGGCAGCATCAGAACAGGTTGTATGCTCTCCAAACCTGGCATGATCAGGAAAGTTCTCCCTTTGTAGTTATGGGTATGTTATAGGTCTTTCATATTCATGTTTATGCTTTATTAGACCCCAAAGATTCACTCTGCTTTGTAACTCCCTATGTAGCAGTCGATTTCAATGTTAGTCCCAAATCTTTAGCAGAACCTTTCTTAGTGTCTACTCTAATAGGTAGCTCTATTGTAGCTAAGTGGGTATATAGAAACTGCCCGGTTATAGTATCCTAGAAAGTTACCTCAGCAGACCTTGTGAAGTTAGAGATGACTGATTTTGATATCATTCTCGACATGGATTGGCTCCACTCATATTATGACTCAGTTGATTGTAGTAATAGAGTCATTCAATTTTTGTTTCCTAATGAACCAGTCATTGTATGGAAGTGTAGTACCTCTGTGCTTAGGGGTCAGATCATTTCCTATCTTAAGGCAAGAAAAATGATATCTAAGGGGTGTGTTTATCAGCTTGTTTGGGTCAAAGAATCTAGTTATGAGACTCTAAGTATCGAGTCAGTTTCAGTAGTAAGGGAATTTATAGATGTGTTCCTCAAAACATCCTCGGAGTTTCTCCCAAAAGGGAAATTGACTTAGGAATAGATTTTCCTCCAGATGCCTATCCTATCTTTATTCTTCCCTATAGAATATCTCCATCTAATCTTAAGGAATTGAAAGAACAGTTGAAAGATCTCTTAGATAAGGTATTAATCAGGCCTAGTATTTCCTTATGGAGCGCTCTAGTCTTATTCGTGCTTAAGAAAGGCAGTTCTCTAAGAATGTGCATCAATTAATGTTAGTTAAACAAAATCACAATCAAGAATAAGTATTCACTCGACAGGATTGATGACTTTTTTCGACCAACTTCAGGGTGCCAGTTACTTCTCTAAGATAGACCTCAGATCTTGCTATCATTAGCTCAGAGTCAGAGAATGTGACATTTTAAAAACAATTTTCAAAACTCGGTATGGTCACTTTGAATTCCTAGTTATGCCTTTTGGACTAACGAATGCCCCTACATCCTTCATGGATTTGATGAATAGAGTGTTCAAATAGTACTTAGACATGTTTGTCATAGTCTTCATTGATGATATTCTTGTCTATTCCCATTGTGAAAATGATCATGCAGACCATCTTAAAATTGTATTACAGACTTTTAGAGCCTATCAGCTGTTCGCCAAGTTCAGTAAGTGTGAGTTTTGGCTAAGATCAATATATTTCCTTGGCTATATTAAATCCAATGATGACATTTGAGTTGGCCCTCAAAAGACCGAAGCAGTGAGAAACTGGACCAGACCCATCTCTCCATTAGATGTTAGGAGTTTCTTGGGTTTGGCTTGCTATTACAGATGGTTTTCTAAAGGGTTCTCTTCTATTGCATCCCCCATGTCTTGATTGACTCAGAAGAAAGTAAAATTTTAGTGGTCAAATTCATGTGAGAAAAGTTTTCAGGATGACTCGACTCACTTTAACCCCAGTCTTGACTTTGCCAGATGGTTCAGATAGGTTTGTATTTTACTGTGATGCTTCCATAGTTGGTCTTGGTTGTGTTGATACAGAGAGGTAAGGTCATAGCCTCTTCCTCTAGACATCTTAATCCCCATGAAGAGAATTATCCTACCCATGATCTTGAGTTGGCAGCTATTGTTTTTGCCTTGAAAATTTAGAAGCATTATCTTTATGGGGTTCATGTTGATCTGTTCACAGATCACAAAAGTTTTTAGTATGTGTTCTCATAGAAAGATTTAAATCTTTCTCAGTGAAGGTGGCTAGAGTTGTTAAAATATTATGATATGAGTGTGTTGTATCACCGGGCAAGGCTAATGTAGTGGCAAACACACTTAGTATATTATCTATAGGTAGTGTAGCTCATGCTGAGAATGATAAGAAGAAGTTATTTAGGGAGGTTCACCAGCTTGCTAGATTGGGTGTATGATTGGTTGATTCAGCTAAAGAGAGCATATGGGTTCAGAATGGTTCTGTATCTTCATTGGTTACCAAAGTAAAAGGAAAGTAAGATAGGGATACTAGTTTAGTTAAGTTGAAAGAGGCAGTTAGAGATCAAAAAGTAGAGGTTTTCTCTCAAGGGGAGATGGTGTGGTTCATTGTTAGGGTAGACTATGTGTTCTATGTGTTGGTGGTTTGAGGTAGAGAATTTTGGCAGGGGCACATGGTACACAATATTACTTTCATCCAGGAGCCACTAAGATGTACCATGACTGGCGAGAAATCTATTAGTTGAATGGTATGAAGAAGGATATTGCAGAGTTTATGGCTAAGTTTAATTATCAATAGGTAAAATTTGAGCACCAAAGGCCTAGTGGTACATTGCAGGAGTTAGCATCCCCACTTGGAAGTGGGAAGTGGTGAACATGGATTTTGTGATGGGTTTGCCTTGTACTCATCGTCAGCGTGATTCAATATAGGTCATTGTGGATAGAATGACTAAATCATATCATTTCTTGCTAGTTCATACTTCATGTTCAGCTGAGGATTATTCCTGGATTTATATTAGAGAGTTGGTTAAATTGCATGAAGTTCTATTGTATATCATATCAGATAAAAGTAGTCAGTTTACCTCTCACTTTTAGAAGGCTTTTTCAGAAGGTTCTTGGTACCCAAGTTCATCTCAGTACCGGTTTTCATCCTTAGACCGATGGTAGGGCAGAGATGACTATTCAAACCTTAGAGGACATGTTGAGAGTTTGTGCCATTGATTTTAAAGGTAGTTACGATGACCATTTACCCTTGATTGAGTTTGCCTACAATAATAGCTATCACTTCAGTATTCAGATGGCTCCATTTGAGTCTCTCTATGGAAAGAGATGTAGGTCTCCTATTGGTTTGTTTGAAGCAGGTGAGGCTGCTTTGATAAGGTCAGATTCAGTGTTTGAGGCGATAGAGAAAGTTTAGTTGATTCAGGAGAGGCTGAAGACAACCCAAAGTGGCTAGAAATCTTACACAAATGTGAGGAGGAGAGACCTTGATTTTGATGTTAGTGACTTAGTCTATTTAAAAATCTCGCCCATAAAAGGAGTGAAGAGATTTGGCAAGAAGGGGAAGCTCAGTCCCCGCTATGCTGGCCCTTATAGAATCTTGAACCATTTTGGGAAGGTAGCTTATGAGCTTGCGCTGCTTGCAGATTTAGCATCAATGCATCCAGTGTTTTATGTTTCTTTGCTAAAGAAATTTATTGACGATTCAGCTATTGTTATTCCTCTAAAAAGTACAGGTGCTCAGGATAGCCTTTTATTTAAAAAGTTCCAATTGAGATCCTAGATCGTCAGAACCATAGACTAGGGAAAAAAAAAGTTCCCTTGATTAAAGTTCTATGGCAGAATCAGACTGTTAAGGGAGCTACTTGGGAAGAAGAAGCAGATATGCGTACCAAGTACCCTCGTCTTTTCTCCGCAAATCCAGACTCAGCTTGAGGTAACAGTTCTTCTTAGACTGACTATTTTCCATTCTCAATTCCATCTATATAATCATTCTCATGTCATTACATGTATTCACGAAATCAGTTCAGTTCATGTATCATGTTTCAGACTCAGTTATGTATTCATGTTCCCAGTCATGCATGTTCAATAGCTAATCTCAGTTATCTTAGTTCAGTACTCTCAGTCTAACCAGTCTCATTCGAGGATGAATATTCCCATGGGGGAGATATTGTAATACCCCGTATTATTCTTAGCTTAGTTCAACTTCTAGTTGTATGAATAAGGGGCTTAAGGCCTGAAAATTTCACAAAGTGTTGGGGACTTAGTCATTTTTAAGGCCTCTAAACTTTGAGGATTTTTAATTTGGTCTTCTCGACCTCAAGATATTGGTTTTTGAGTTAATTCTTGTTCAGGGGTGTAAGAAACATGTCTCGGAGAAGTTTTAGATTTTTTGGATGGAGTTTGGGTCATGTTTAGATCATGAATCCAGCAAGTCACTGCGATAGGACTATGTCGTGATGTTGTTCCCCTTGTCATGCATACTGCATCGTGGTGAGTAGAATGCACCACCACTATTAGACCGCATTGCGGTAAGATCATCATGCCCATTTACAAATTTAATTGAGTGAGGGGCAATTGGGGATGTTTCCCCATAACCCAAATCATCTATAACACGAATTGGGATATCATTTAGGGCATTATCTGCCCTTCTTCTCCAAATCTTTCTCAAGAAAATCCTCTTATTTTCCCTAAGATCACAAATCCAATTCCTTTCTCCCCAAGAAATCAAGAATTCAAGTTCCCCAAGTTCAAGAACCTTCAAGAAAGCATCAAGATTGGAGTTTCTCTTTCAAGTTAAAGGATTTAAGTTATGTGGGATGTTCATTCACGAGTTTCTTATCATGGAGCTCAAAAACCCTCTTTTCGATTAAAGATTAAATTTTTCTATCATTATTGCAGTTTGTATTACTTAAGATGGGTTTAATTCATGTTTCCATGGTAATTTAAATGCAATTCAGTCCATGTGTGATCCCATGCAAGATTTTGAATTCCCCATGCTATGAATTTGAAAAAAATTTAATATGCATCTCATTCGCCATATCATAGTTGTATGAGGTATTTGTTATTTGGACAAGTGGACTTTTTGGCTCCACCTGTCAGACCAATGTTTTTTTTTCCTCTCAATATTTCCTTTCATGTTCACTGTAAACTATTTTTTTTACATATTATTTTTTGCTCTTTTTTTTTGAAGCTATCTTTTCTTTATTGTACTGTTTATCTTTTTGTTTCAATTATTTTCATGTCTATCCGATATTAAGTGTGCGTAAGGTCATGAATATTATCACAATATCTTGAAATATAATTTTTACTTTATTTTGAGATATTTATTTGAACATAAATATTTTAAAATATATTTTCATAATATTTGAATCTTTGAAAAACACATCAAGAGGTGTTTTTACTATTTTTGAATTCACTTTTTGCATTTTTAAATTTATTTTTTTAAAATTTAAATTTATTTTCAAAAAACAACCCCATTTTTTTTTATAAAATTTTAATATTTTAAAAATCTATTTTCACTTTTTCTATTTTCTTTTAACTTCAGAAATATTCTATCTCCGAAATACTATGTCAAACACAACTCCAACTCTATTTTCAACTTTAAAAATATCAAATATGAAGAACAATCATATATTTTTAAATTATTAAATGCATATTTTGTATAACAAAATTATTTCAAGCTGGTTGGATTAAGAATTGGACCGAATTTAAAATGGGTTCGGTCCAAAATAAATTTAAATATTGACTTTAATTTTTTTAAAATTTTTCTCTCTCAAAATTAGCCACATCATTAAACGACTCAAAAAATTATAATTCAAGCTAAAATAACAATCAAAGTTGAGTGACTTTGACGGTCAATTATTATAAGTTGAGTGATCGTTTGTAAATTTAATTGATGAAAAGAATATTCTTTATTTTTAATATGTTTTGTCTGATTTGTATTTTGATACAAAGTTTAAGAAAGTAAAGAAGACTTTTGAATTTTTTAATATTAAATTCAAAATATGTAAAATATATCAAAATATCCCTTTTAACCTTTGTGATTTTAAGTGTATCATATAAAAAATTAAAATTAAAAAATAAAAAAAATGTTTTTGTTGAAATAGACTAGAAAAAGTGAGACAAATATATAAAACAAAAGGAGTATTATATAAATTTGATTTGTTTAGTATCATGAGTACAGAAAAAAATGAAAGAAAAAGATAAAGAAAGAAAATAGAAGAAAAGGTAAACCCAAGAAAAATGCAAAAAAGAATGAATTGTGAAAAAAGAAAAGTTAAAAGTGTAGTGAAAATGTGGGAAAAAGAAAACTGCCTGACAGCTGGGGCCAAAAAATCCACTTGTCAAAATAATAAATGCCTCATACAATAATGATATGGCGAATGAGATTCATATTAAAATTTCTCCTGAATTTGAGTTTCCCATGCTTTATTCAAGTGAATTTTATGATGAATCCTAAATTTATGATTCTTGGCAAGCATTCCCATAAATTCATGATCCCCACATGTTTGATGAAATGTCTATGCTTGTGGTTTTTAACCATGATCCTTTACTATAGTTTTAACCTTGTTATTACATTTAGTGATTATTTAGTGCTAGTGGATTGTGAACACCCGATACCTACATGTTTTACATAATTTTTAGATTTTCAAGTATGATTCAGTTGTACCATGATTATTTATATTTATTCAATTATTATGATCACAATAAGCATATCAGTCATGAAATAATGTTCAGTCAAACTCAGTTCAGTTTTAGTTTCAGTGTCAGTTTAGTTGGGAGTAGGATTTAGAACCGAGCGAACCCAAGGGCTCACTTTCTAGTAGAGGGTGTTACCTTTAGTAGCAGTCCTTGAGTTTCAAAATTACATAGCCAGCGTAGGTTAGAGATGTCAACCTGATAGTTGAGGGTTGACAAGGTGGTTACCTGCCAGTTGTGTGTAACACATATCTCATTCGAGCATCTGCCAGTTAAGGGTGACTCATTAGTCCTTTGGGATATTAGTTTAGTGGATCCACACAGCCAATGTTAGTACCTGTGGCATGGTACTAACCTCCTTCTAACTGGGGTTACAGGTTGGACCCTGTTTAGCTCAGATTGAGGCATGTCGGTTAGATTATACCTCCCATAATCTTAGTACAGTATGTCAGTGTATTTTCTGTTTAGGTTTTCTTGACTAAGTGTACAGAATTTTAGTTATACAGTTTACAATCTTTCATATTTTAGAATTATGTTAGATTACAGATTTATGCTGGGTCTTGCATTCTCAGATGTCATAGTTTTCATGCATTCATGTTCAGTTATCTCATATTATTCTGTTAGTCCTTACTTCATCTGCACAGTACCCCATGTATATCAGCCTAACCTCATCTCAAATACCAGTACATTCAAAGTACTGACCGCATACTCTTTTTTTTCACTATGATGTCTCATATCATAGGTTCAGATACATAGTTTCCTGACTGCGCTTAGATAGTTCAGCGTTCCCAACAACAATAGTGGTGAGTCCTCATCCATCGAGGAAAAAATTGATTATTTCTGTTATTTCAGTAGTTTCGTATTTTCAATCAGTCAGAGTTAGTTGGGGGCTTGTTCCATCAACTCCTCAATCATTTAGAGGCTTTTCAGACGTTCAGACAATTAGTTAGACAATTAGTCGGTTTTATCAGTCTTATCAGATGTTTCAGAATTATGAATTCATTCACGTTTTAAGTATTCTGACTTTATGGATTTATCAGTTATTTTTCGCACATATCCATCATTATTATTTTATTTAGTTCTCTCAACAAGTACTAGTACATAGGTTAGCTTGTGTCACCTATGATCATAAGCACCGTTGTCGCGACTAGAGGGTAGCCTCGGGTCGTGACAACAAATATGACTCTCTTAGATGTGAAAGTTCTATTATTATCATTATAATTTACAAAATTTCTAATGTTACCAATAGAGATGACAGAATGTTCAAATTTTACAACGAAATTTTTTTAAAGTATCAATAATAGACAACCAAGTCGATGATACACCTGTACACAAATAGGTATATCATAAATTCCAATCAATAATAATTGTATATGGTTAAAAGGGGACTAATTAAATAAATAAAAATAAATGAATGGGTAAAATTCACTTCCAACACTTTGCTACAACATATTATAGTCCACATAAATAAGTTAGGATGATCAAAGGTGTTTTAGGATGAGAAATGATGGTATAAACCCCCTAAAATGGATAAAATGTAATAAATAAATAAATAAAATGAATGGGTAAAAATCAGTTCAAACACTTTAATTAAACTTATTACAACATATTATAGTCTACATAAATAGGTTAAGGTGATCAAAGGTGCTTATGGATGAGCAATGACATTACCAACCATAACATTAGTACGAGGAAGTGCTCAAAGCATAATTGTTATAAGGAATTGATAAGTACTGTCTTTGCTCATCCAAAAGTACCTTTGATCACCCTAATCTATTTATATGGACTATAATATGTTGTAATAAGTTTTATTAAAGTGTTAGAAGTGATTTTTACCCATTTATTTATTTATTTATTTACTTCCCCTTTTATCTATTTTACGGTGCTTAGATCACCATTGCTTATCCAAAAGAAACTTTGATCACCCTAAACAATTTTTTTGAACTATAATATGATGAAATAAGGTATACCAAAGTATCTGAAGTGATAATACCCATTCATATATTTATTTATTTCATTAGTCTCCTTGTCACAACCCAAAAATTAAGATCGTAATGACACTTATTGCGGCTAAACCTTGACAATACGCCAATTGCCCAAACTGATATGTAATAAGAAAATGATAACCCAATTTTTCAAAGTGAGATTTCTAGAGTGAAGTCAGACCATACATGTACAATAATAGCAAAAGTCCGAATAACAAAGATGCCATAAACCATCCCAAAACCTAGTATCACAGTATAAGAACAATTTAGATACAACTCAAAATAAGAAAATACAACTAGTATCCAAGAACTACAAATTTGTCTTTGAATACAAAATAAGGATATCATCTGGATAGTAGGAGGTCTAAGGTCAACTCTGAAGGCATAGATCGGCCGATACCTCAAAGTGTAATTGATCAACTGCACGATCTCAGTTATCACATGGAATACACGTACCTGGATTTGAATCAAAAGGGCACATTAGGAATGAGTATGGTTCACTTGTACTCAGTAGGTATCTTAGGTTGACTGAGCAAAGCAGAAATAAGATACATAAATACATGCTATGATCATAGCACCTGAAATGAGAAAATATGTCAAACGGTAGCTTACACCATCTTCACTAATAATTCTAAATATAACACTTAAGCATGAAGATAGGTACGTAAAAGAAACAGAATAAAAATGCATCAAATTAAGCACAAAAGCACAACACAAAAGATGCATAATGTATTAAATTCAATGAAGATGTGATGTAATGGAAGTTATGGCATAACCTCTATATACACCTACCGAATCTCAATGCTATCAAATAAGACCCATGGGGGCTCACAACCCATATATTATCACAATACTCAATCTAAATCTCAATATTCATATCTCCTCTCTAACTCGTGGGCTACGACAGAGTGTTTTGTAAAAATAACTTATTTCTTTCAAAATTAATTTTTCCACAATGGTACCAATATCTCATGAATGCATGTATAATATGAGGATGTAATGCTCACAACCAATCCAGTATGAAGATCGTAAAATCCATTTAATACATGGACACGTGAGCACGAAATCCACTCAATATATTAATCAACCATCATTTTGTTTAAGCAATGTAGCATTAGAGTGAAAAATTTAAGATATCAGTAATATCATATTAACCTCAACTTAGGTACTTCTATCATAAAGAAAGCAACCAAATACATACATCAGGACAATAATATCAAACAAGGCCCCCACACGGGCAACACGCAGTAAACTTCATCTCAATCCCCCACCAACAATAATTTAGGCCCCCACACGAGCACTAAACAATAATAATGTTATTGAAATATGATTTATGTGGTTATTATCCATACCCATAGCATGTTTTTACATAAATATTAACTACTTAGTCAGTCTGAAGAAAGTTAAGTCATAACCTACCTCGTGATGATAAAATTCAAGCCTAAAGTCATTCAACACGGAGCTTTCCCCCTCTAGAACGACCTTTAAACCAAAAAAATATACGAATATAGAATCTATGCATCAAAAAATGTCAACGATATTCATATTGCCTATTTTTAAGTTGGGGTCAAAATAGACTCTTGAAATAGATTTTTAAAAAAATAGGCTAAAATCCAAATTCTTGTTTATAAATACCTTACCCATGATTAAAGAAAGCCATAGGAGAAAACCCAAGTGAAAATGGATTAAAACGAGGTTTAAATCGAAGAAAATCCTCTTTTGGCCTTTCAGGCCAAAATCCCTAAATTCTCATTTTGAAATCATAAAGTAATGAGTTGTAAAGATAATAAGCAAAGTAAAATAATTGAAATAGTAATTTGAATCTTATCCAAGCTCGAAAATGGAAGAACTCGTACAAAAATCTTTTAACCCGGAGCTCAAAGTCTTAAAATAGAAGAATGATTGAGAAAGAGGATTTATATATCCTTCCAGCGCTGACCGCTAAGTGGTCAAATGACTACTTAAGCGCGCAAGTTGACTACTTAAGCGGTCCAACCCAAAAAGGGTAGGTTGCTAAAGTAATTCACTACCGGTAAAGTGGTCACGCATTTGCTTTAGCGATAGTTGCTTGGGCTAGCAGGGTCTACTAAAGAAATTTTGGGCTACTAAAGCAGCCACACCAAACACATCTACATCAACAACTTTGCTAAATTACAAAGTTGTGGATCAAGCCCTCGAGATTCATTCAGAATCCCACGAAGGTAAACGAAATATGAAGCTAGACTAATTTCGACATCCAGAACTCAAGATGTTTGATTTTCAAAAAGAGGCTATTTTCACAAAATTAATAGTCGAGACCCAATTTCACAATTTTCCAAATCAAGGGCCAGAATGAAATCCACAAGTCATAAAATCAAATAAGGCATGCTACCAATCAAAATTAATGTTTCATATCTGCTGGCATAGTTTGTTTTGTCATCTGATAGACAAAATAATAAATATTAATTGAAGTCAACTGTAAGGTCTTTCCAACCTCTAAAAACCATGAATCACATAAATCACTTTGGATAGAATTGAAAATCATCTCAACCATCCCAACAATCCAGTTACAACATATAATAACTACGGAGGGGGGGTTAAAATGAACAAAATGCATAAAAAGAGAAAGCTCACGAAATCAAGTCTGTACAACCCTTTTGAACTATATACCCTAATTATCGATTACAATATATGCTCGATTGTGATCTATGATATAATGATGCATAGACAAGGAAAACTATATGTCTTTTTAAAAAATTTTTAAGTGTTGCCTATTTTTCTTTTCCTTTTATTTGAAATTATTCAGTATAGTCTCATGCTCCTTTTCTTTACCCTTTTAGTTGTAATTGGTAATTAAATGTCTAATTATTTATTTATAAGTATTTTTACCCTTTTAGTTGTAATTTTTTATTAAATGTCTACACTTATATATACAACAACACCACGACACCCCATGCGTTCACACAAAGTAGGGTCTGGGGGAGTAAAGTGTACGCAATCCATATCACTACCTCATATGAAGTAGAGAGGTTGTTTTCGATAGACTCCCAGCTCAAGACAGATAATAGTATAACAAAACATAAAAACAAACAATAAAGAGGGTATCACACGGCTAGATAATAAAGGAACACAACACCAACAAAGTAATTATATATATATATACACACACACACTTTTACATTTTTAGTTGTAATAGGTCATTAAATGTCTAATTATTTATGTATAACTATTTTTACCCTTTTAGTTGCAATTGTTCATTCTAAATATACTCAATAGTACCAGACCAGTTGATTGAATGTTCAAAGGGTTTAAGGGTTTTGAGTCTCCAGTAAATAAACAAAAATTCAAAATACAAACAACAAGGAGCAACCAAATATACAAACATAAACTGCATATATATAAAGTTTATTGATATGCACAAAATCTAAATGCCACCAAAAAAGGTAGGCAATGAACTAAACCTCACAAAAACAAAACAATAATAAAAAATTCAAAAAAACTACAACATGACGGGGATGGTGGGGGAGGGTGAGGATTGCATCAACTAGGATCTCCAGTCTAACCAAAATTGTACTCAAACATCAAATAATTATTCTCATGTCTCGCTCATTTCTCAACTGATCTTGGAAAAGACATCGAAAGAGAATATTAAAATTATTCCTCAAAATGAGTACATCATAGTTTTCAAGGCGACATTGGAGATTGCGATTGCGTGAGACGATGTTTTTAACACTTCGTACCATTTTTGTTTGAATACTTAAAGAAAAAGATGAATAATATGGAGGAGTATAGTTGGAGTGTTAAGTAAGATGAAAAATATGGTAGAGAAATCTAGACTTTATAGACTGAGTTGGGTGATTTAAAACATCCACCAATGGAAAATTGATGTGTGTCTGATTGATTGTGTCACTTGGAAAGTGGAGCCTTGTTACTATAACACCCAAAAATTTGAGTTAAGATTAGAAACATAATTCAAGTACACGTAGAATCATAAATTATGTTTTGGTAGTATGAGAAGTGATTTTTGACAAGTATTAAGTCCTTAAGTAACTCCTAGCTCATAGCCAAGTTAAAACCTCCCTTACTGATTGATTTTTTATGAAGAATCTTGCTATAGTCAACTTTAGATGAGCATAATCCTATATTCTGAAGTATTTTTGAGTTCAAAATTGAGCCATTGATAGATATCTGAATTATATTTCCAACTCAATTGTTTTTCCTTAATCTAAAATCAAAGTAAAAAATTATGGTCATTTTATTGAAGCATTGTCAAAGTTGTCAGTGACGACGACTCAGACACGATGAGTCATCACGTGACTCATGGTCAAGGCAGTGAAAAGCCAAAATTGAGTCCCATACAATGAATTAAACCACAAATCATCCCCATACTTGACGAGTTATTTAGAAGTCGTCGACACTGATTCCAGAAAATTTTTAGACAATTTTTAAAAGAATTGTTTGGTCTTTTAACAACAAAATTATGTCATTTAATTTATTACAGAGATATTTATTAAGTTTAATATTATCCTAAGCCTCTCACTCACTCAAAAACACCCGACAAGTAGAGAGAAAATAAGAAATAGGGGGATTTCTCTTCTCCAAGGCATACTTTAAGCTTTAAATCCAAAGGTTACACCAAGGTTTTTACTCTCAGGTGCATGGAATTTCATAAGTGGGTATACTTTCATCCATTGAGTCCAAAATATATTCAATTCCTCAGTTAATTTATGATCTCAAAATTAGAATTTTCACTACCCCTATGATTTTTTTTGTACTTGGGCCCCATAACTAGTAAATTATAAATACATGTTTCTCCATGAAGTTTAGTACATTGATAGTATCATGTCCAACCTTAATTATAATGACATTTCATGATTTTTGGTCTTGTACTATGTTATTTCATGTTTCATCTAGATCATAAAAATCATCATGAATTATTGCATTCTTCAGAAATGGCGGGTTATGAACACCTGATTCCCTAGGATCCCATGCATTATAAATTAAACACTCGTTTCTTTATGGTTACATTTTTTAGGATACTTTCATATAAAAGTTTTTGTTACTCAGTCTTAGTTTATCCCTACTTATAGTTTTACTGACCTGTGGGGTATTTTCAGATAAAATATAATTTTAAACCGTGTTTTTAGACAAATTCACCCAATTAGATTATTACTAGTTCCATGAGTCAAAATTTAGGGCTCGCGTTCAGATTTATAATTTTCTTCCAAATCTTAATCCTCATAGGTTTCCTTTATGCATTTAATCAAGTAATCTCATGTCACCCATAGACTTACAAGTCACAATATTTAGAAATACATGATTTATATATATGAGTTTTTAGATTATAATTAGGATCTTCAGCTCATAACAGTATGATACGTGACATGTATGACATTCAGATATGTCATCAATGCTCTTGAATACGTTTTCTCAAAAGCAAGTTCCCAATTTGTATTATTTATAGAAGGCCATTAATGATTGTGGATCAATTTTCTTATAATAATATAGTTCACTAGTAGTATGGAAATTAATCATGACATCTATGATTGTGGACAGGCTGACATCCATATATGTCATCTCAAGTTGACATGCAAATATGTCATCTCATCAAGCTATCAATTATCAATTATGTTTAGTTGGGAGTAGTACTTAGTACCGAGTGGATGATATGACAAAAGCTCACCCGCTGTTAGGCTAATACCTTAAGTACTAGTTCCTTAAGTCACAGAACTACGTGCCATCATAGGTTTATTTATACCATATCATATCAAATCGGCCTTTATACCCTGACAAAGTATATTGAGCACTCTTAAATGGGGATTATACATCAAACACCATGTTTAGCATACATGGTTATATGCCAGTTAATAGTATCTCTCACGATCTTAGACTTCAGCTTTTGTGTGACCCTCAACGTCATCTAGTTCACAAAATCTCAGTTGTAATCAAAATATTCATGTACTTAGTATTTAGAATTATTTGGATAGATCCATAAATCTTAGTGTACCCCATTATTAGTTTTTATTTAAATATTCCATCATCAGTATGATAGTTTGTATATATCTTTAGTTCTTCAAAATTTTCTTGTATTCAGTTTACTCAATATTTTTTTTTATTATTATGTTACATGTTTACTTTACTTGGTTGTTGCATCAGTTTACGTTCCTCACTCCATATTAGTTTATTTTTCTATGTTCAGCATATATAGTGTAGTACATATCTCATATGCTCAGTACATTCAAAGTACTGTCTGTATACTTTCTTTTTCATTGTATTGTCTTATATATAGGTTCTAACGTTCAACCTCCGAATTGTGCATAATATGACCTCCTACTACATCAACAATAATACTTTGGTGAGTCCTCAACATTTGAGGGCTAGTTATCATTATCTTTTATTTATATCCCTTCTAGTTTTCAGACAGTTGGAGTTAGCTGGAGGGCTTTTCCCAGCAACTTGTTTAATTAAAGGCTTTCAAAATTACAGTTAGATGTTCAACTTTGTGGTTTTAAACTAAGATAATATAATTAAATTTTGATTATTATTTCATCATTCAGTTCAGTTTCCACACAGTGGTTTTACATCAGTTATTTTAGTATTCATAGTGTTATGTCAGACTATGGGTTAGCTTGGGGTCACTTGTGATTTTGAGCATCGTGTTACAACTAGGGGACAGTCTTGGATCATGACAGTTATCGAGTAGTAATAATGACCTCGTTAACTGAATAAACAACTTTTTACCGTTTGAATAATTAGGTCCTTATACTTGTACATCAATCGTGTGAATGATAAACCACATATACTATAATCAAATTGCATAGTTTAATGTTTCTATTTTTGATTTCTCACCGGCACTAAAGTACTAGCATCATTACATTGTTATAACTTAATTTTATACAAGCATAATTTAATTATTTTTTACTAGAAAAATTTAATTGACATCATTCTTTGAGGGAGTTTAAATTACTTTGAACTTAAAATACAAAGACAAACAAAAACTAGTAGTAATTTGCAGAATTTAACTACATTGCCTTTGAGAAATTACAATGTACTTTGAAATGTAAAATTAAAAGCATTAACGTCTACTCAAGCTGCAAGTTGTTCTTTTATGATCATTTTTCTTGCATAATGAGCACTTATTCTCTTTCTTGGCCTTCCTAGACGGTTCTATAATACTAAGAACACGTTTCACTTACTTTCTTCTAGGCTTGGACATGTTATAGGGTTGTAGAAACTTCATCTCTTTTAAATTCTTAGGAACAACCCATTCCACCTATGAAGGAACTACATAGAGAGTGTCACTATATGCTCTTAAATAATGCTCAACAAGATAAATGCGGAAAGTATATTAATAAATGTTTTTTTCATAATCATCTCTGAAATTCAACCTCAAGGTTGCCATAGCATGATCACAAGGAGTTTTCATTAAGTCAAACTTTCAAACTTTCTAAAAGAATATGTATATCCTAGTGGATTGACCTTGGTAGTAACATCATTTTTAATTATGCTGTACATGCACGCATCCCTGTTTATGTTACTCACATGCAACTTATCTCTGACGTCTATATTTTCTCATGTGGTCTTTTCAACCTCGGGAATAAATTTAATGGTGGCTTTTAGCATCTTTCCATGCCTCTTCTAGAATTTTCCAAAAAACTTCTTGGCTATGGAATTGAATATTGCAGCCACGAAAAACTCCCTTTCATCCTTCAACACCATATTGAGTAACTTAGTGATGTTTGTGGTCATTGCTCAAACCTATTTCTGGGAAAGTATGCCCTTCTCCATGTTGAAAATCAATAGAAACCTCAAGGCATGTGGTTGCTTCGTGGTATTTACTCTTAAACTTCAAAAAATATTTGGTAAACTCCCTATATCTAAACAGCCATGCATATGGTAGTACAAATATAGATATTTCCCATATTAAAAATTCTTTTGAAGGTTTTCCCCAAGATGCCTCATGCAAATTCCATGGTGAGTATGCCTATACATCCTAAAAAAATCATTGGTTATACTAGCATGCCTGTCAGATATGATACACACCACTTATTTATCAACAGCAATAAACTGTAGCTTCTCAAAAATAAAGGTCCATAAATCATCACATTCCTCGTCGACCATGCAAGAAGTAACTATAAAAATGTGTTTCTCTGTATCCTAAGAAACAACACTCAACAAAACATCTTCATATTTACCATTCAAATGTGTGTCATCAACGATAATTACTTTTGCATGTGATAATAACCTTGAATGCAAGATCGATAAGCAATGAAGTAGTACATGAACCTGCCATCTTTGATATGGTACCAGAATTTATTTCCTGTACTATATAATAAAAGCCCAACAAGCAAGCATGTTTGTGCTCTGAATACCCCTAGCTATGTTCTTGGCCAATAAACTTGCATACCAACATTTTTAATAGCTTGCTTTGATTTAAAACTCTCTTACTTTCTAGCACGTAACATCCCTCCACATTTACGAGTCTTACACCTCAACTTGTAAGAGATAACTTCTAACTATTTTGAAATAGAAGAATTTGTTCTCTGGATCTTGAGTGACAAGTAATTTCATTTGTGTTTTGTCATTAAATAGTTGATGTAGCTCAAATCTAGTTCCATCAGGAAAGAAGTGGAGGAGTTATTACTCAACACTACTACCTTCACCCACTTCACCCTTTTCTTCCAAACTTCAAGAATCCAGTTCTATCTGATGCTCCATCATCGATCCAATCATCTACCCACTCATCTCCCAATGAATCATCATGGATTTGAGATTGAGGTAGAGGGGGTAGTGTACTAATGCCTAGCTTCTCCTTGAAATCTCTCCTTAACATTTATCCTTTGTAATGTCCTAAAACCGTCTATGTTTTATCCCTTTTCGGCTCGAAGAATTGAAAAAATATGATTTTTGACTTTAAAACTATTTCAAAACTATGAAAAAAAATTTGAAACAATTTTTAAAAAAATAAAGTCGTCACTTGATTTTTTTATAGAAAATAACAAGAAAATTAAAAATATTTTAAATATTTGAAAATAGAAATAAATTCTTAAAATTAGAGAAAATAGGTAAGGACTCTGGTAACACCTTGGAAAGATTTCTAAGGCACTCAAGAAGCGTCCGTTTAAGATCAAAAGATAATTTGACTGATTCATAAAAATGATTAATTTTGAAAACATGGGTATCTTTGTAAAATCTTATAATATCAAATTATTTTAAAAGATAGCATTCATTCTATTTAAGTGAAAACATTTATTTAAGAATCTCTCAGAAAAAGACAATAAAGCCAAATTTGAATATTTTATTAAATTAAGAGAGATCGAACTATTTTTAATAAAAAAGGAAAGAAAATAATTTTTAATATCAATTTTTGAATAATAGGAATTCAATAAAACACCAATTTAAATATGTTATAAAATTTTGACTAATTATGAAAAGGTTCTGATTTTTTTACAAGGAAAATAATTTTATGTTGAGGGGAATTCTTCTAACTTATATAAACCAATTTGACATATGCACAAAATAAAATCTTATTTTTTTTTCAATGGTTCACTCTAAGAGAAGACATAGTGAAAACTCATTTTTTATTGATTTCAAATAATATGCTACGTGACAAATAATAATGAAAGAAAAAAATGTGAAGATAAAATAAAAATAACAATTCGGAGGAGAATCTATTTAGATTTAAACAAATTTATGAGGTAATACTATCATATAAAAAAATATGAATTTGCAGATAAATAAGGGAGAAGAGTTGAGAAAAAATAAATTTTGAACTTGATTGAACCTGCCCGGCTTTAATCCTCAATTTTCTATAGGATTGTTATTCCATTTTCACTTGTTTTGCCTTTGTCTTCAACCTTGTATACTACCTTCCTTATGTATATTTTAGCTACACATCTTTTTGACTTTGATTTTCTTTTTACCTAGTTTGGGCCTTCAAGACTATGACTCGGGAGATTAGGCATATGTGGCCCATCAAGATATGCAAATGGTGGAATGGAGTCCGTGGGTGGACTCAAATAGATGTCATATGTTTTAGCAAAATGTGTTAGGATTAGTATATGTATCTGACAAAATCTGGAGTGGACTATCACTTTTGAAAGAATTCACAAGCTATCAACACAAGATCATAGGAGAAGATGAATTAGATTAGATACATAGAACTATAACTACCATGATACTGATCAATCTCGTTGAGATTCATGCATAAAAAATGTGTAAGTATCAATGTTAACATAAAATTCAAGCAATAATCCTTAGTAAGTTAACCTATACAAATATTTTGAAAATTTATAACTACAAAGACAAGTAGTTAGAATCAACTAGCCACCATTTTTAGCAAACTGAAAAAGAAATGCTCTAAGCGAAGATGAGCCACTGGTTAGGAACCAACTTTAATTCAAAATTAGAGTTTATCTTAGGATAGGACCTTCATTGCAAACAAGGCAAGAGTAAAGCATTTGATAAAATACTTAAATACAATGGGGGAAGTAAAAATAGATAACTACTAATTAATCAAAAGAGAAAAAGAAAGAAAGATACTGAAAAAGATTTTATTGGATAGAGATAGGCAGATATGAAGTTCTTCTTCATCTCTGGTCCACACTTTTCTCAAGGAAAAACTAGAAAGTAATTCTTGAGTGATACAGAAGAAAAGTTTCTCCCTTTTATGGATCTTACTCGATAAGATCCATCAAGGAACCTTTAGCTCATAACATGTTTGAACTTATCACACACAAAGCAATGAGATCAACTTTGACTCATTTTAAATAGAATGAAAATTTAACAAACTACATACTCAAAAAATCAGTAAGGAAACAAAGAAAATATTTGAGAAACTTTCAAACTTATCACTTGTCCAAAAATCAAAAGACAGTTTTGATGGATAAATTATAATTCTTAATCCAAAGGCCTCAGGTAAAAATAAGCAAGATTACACACTAATTTAACCAAATCAAGTTTTAAGACATAAATAAAGCTATGAAGATTAGATGATTCTTATTTCTTGAAATTTTTTTGAGCGGTCTTCTCTGATATCATAAACCAAAGAAAAACCTTAAGATTATTGTAGTTAGACAAAACCAAAACCAACATATAGTACATCGTCTAAAGACCTCATAAAATTTGTACAAAGATTCTAAACAAAATCAACCCACTCAATAGGCAAAACATATCATTCTAAGAAAATAGACACAAAAAGCAAAGTCCTTAAAATTAAAAGAAATAGTTCAAAAAATTCCCTGATAGTGAATAAAAAAGGGTATTTATCATGACCAATAAAATATAAAAAGAAAATGAGTAGGCAGTAATTGAAGAGACGAAAGAAGAATTTACACTTTTAAATAAACTTTTATGCCAATACACAACATCATTATCTATTTTCAATAAAAAAATATGATAACAACTTCATCCTCTCTTACTTTACATTATAGGTCAAGAGACAACTCCTCAAGGGATCCTCAACCAAAACACAATTATGATTTATCCTATAACAGTCTTGAATAACCAAACAAGAACAAAATGTACTTTTAACTTTCTGATTATGAGTCATAGGCGTGAATTCAAAATTAAAAACAGACAGTTGCTTCAATTCATTAAATTTGAAACCTATTTGATGAAATTATTCTTACAAATACTATTTAAAAATCAAAGCTTTTTGTAATCATATCAATAACCAATCAATACTCAAACAAGACCAATCATGTAATGAGTTACATTATTCGGCATGTTCAACAAAGTATCGAAACAACGACACAAAATTTATTTAAGAAATACCGACTTCGATGAAGAATGGTATAGAAAGGGTAAAGTTCATGCCTTTTTGGAGTAACGAACTTGGGACAATGAATCTTGATGATGAGTTTTCACCACTTGATTTTACTTTTGTATTTGTTGATGTTGTAATTCTAACTCGTCAGAGTTTAACTTTTTTTCGAATTGAGGTTTCAGGTTTTAAATTCTTGATTACATAAAATTAGAGGAATGCTTCTCAAAAATTCCTAAACTTTTTTCCAAAAATCTTACCTCTCACCCCTCACCCCTCACTATATATTATAGAAAAATTGGAAATAAGAATGGTAGAAAATAGAGGAGTATTACGAAAATTTTAATAGGAATTTTTTAAATTTGAATCATGGATAAGAATTAATTTTTTCTCAGCTTGAAATTGATGAACTTGGACCAAATATAGGGTTAAATTTGAAGTAGATTTTGGGAGCAAACTATAAAGTCCTTCTATGGACAACGAAATTCAACCAGTTGTGTTCTTTTGTAGTACAACTTCGATGAATTTCTGCCTTATTTGAAGAAAATTAAATGTTGGAAGGTCCACCTAGGCGTTTCTAGAAATTTTTAGAAGTTGGACAACTCACCCCTTTGTACTATAGATGGAATTTTAACGGATTTTACGTAGTTTAGGGGTCATTGAAGTCATTTGGGTCAATTTTAAAGGTGTTGTTGTCGTCACTGAGTTGTTATCGGGTTCGTTTGGTATTGAATTATTATTGTTATTGATGTATGATGTTGCAATTAGTGTTATTTTGTACACTGATGGAGAAGGATTATAAAGAGAGCTGAGTCGGGTTAGTTAAAAAAAACAGATAAATGGGATGATAACAGATCAAAAATAAGGACAAAGCAATGGCTTACCACAACCGAACTCAACTGCAACAATAGATCCTCAAGTATAAATGGACTAGTTTAAAAGTTGTAGGATTTATCTTTTGACAGAAAAATTAGAAAAGATGAAGTTTTTGTAAAAATGGTGAAAATAATTTTTTTGAGTTCTAATGCGGAAAATATTGAAAGCTTTTGGTGGAAATGACTTCCAAACACCATATATGACAAGAAAATACTAAAATTTTGTTAGAAAATTGAGACTGGTCAAATTTTCTTTTTTTACGAAAATGATTTTTGACAATGAAGCTTCTTGGAGACCTTTTTGATCGAATATTTTTTGCTTTTGATAAAATAAGTATTAAATGTAGGGTATTAAATGGATGATATTGGGAAGGGGCTTCTTTGTTAAATATAGGGTATTAAATGAATGATAATTAGGAAGGGCCTTCTTTGTATTATTGTAAACTTTGAAATTAAAAAAAAAAAACATAAGCAGAGAGTGGTGTCATAATAGGTAGTTATATCCCTAATATTTTCAAACTTGTGGCTAAATACCTAATTGAGTTTGGAAAGTGGCTTTCTAGCCAACTTACCCGAAAAACTTGATTTTGTCCTTCAAACTATGAACCGTCAATTTGTAAAATGCATTATTCTTGTAATGGTTTGGTTATTCTCTGAATTGTTTAACACCTTTTGCTTTGGAACCCCTGTAATATAGAATCAATAGAACTTTTATATTCAAAAAGAACAATAAGCTTGACTTATGGAATGAGATATGACGTAACTAGTGATGACTACAAGATCCTTAAATTTAATTGTCCTTACATGAAAATTCTAGCGCTAAAAAATGATTTTTAGGAGAAAAAATTGAATGATCGCTTGACTTTTTTCTTATGTATAATATTTTTGCTGATCCTTTTTCATTTCTACATGGAGCATTTCATTGAGTTTGTTGCTTGTACGAAAAAAATTTTGTAGTCTCATTTAGTATTTTAGATGAGGTGTACGGAGAGATACAATTGCTAGAGTCAATGATGAAAAGATTCAATCATCACGTCAAATATGGAGTTATAGTATTAAGAAGAATCTTTACTTATTTGATGCTTCTATTCTTTCAAGGGAGATTACTCTCAACCAAGATCATCTTAACCATTAGGCTACTAAAGCAACTGCTTGTGAACTTACAAAAATTGGAGCCCTATTTTTTTTCTAAAAAATGTACTTATACATGTTTTTTGAAAAAAAAAAATTATATTTACTTGTAAAATTAAAAAGAAATTTCTTATAAAAAATAAAATATTTAATATTGATACTGTTGGCTTTGAGGGTAGTGAAATATCATTTTGAAAATAATTTTCTATGTGTGGGAACTAAATTTCCTTAATTATAGTATCTCCTAGTAACTTAGGCACACTATTGTCACGTTATATTCATCTATTCTATAATTTTTTTTCTCTCTTTAATTATTAATACTAAGCACTCTCTTACTTTGCAAAACTTACTGACGGCTTAGTTAATGTCCTTGCTTGCAATTACAAAAAAAAATACTTTTTAGTATTTTCTTTAAAATTTCAAGAATTACAAGCAATTAAAGGAGGACAACACTCTATTGATATCGTTATATTAATATCACTAGAAAAATGGTCTGCGCTTCGCGCGTTAATGAATTTTTATTAAATATGTAAGAATTTTAATATTCAAGTGTAAATAGCATGTTTTAATATTTCATTTAAAAAAAAAACAAAGACCGTTAAATTAAATTTAATGCTTTAAATTTATTTTATTAGATTATGTAATTATAAGAATCCAAACACTACAAATTTTTATTCAACCATGCATGTAATTTAAATTTTAAAAAGTCACATACATAATTATGATAAGTCTCAAAATATATAAAAATCAATCAAAGAGAAGATTTTATAATAATAGAAAAACTTCATAATAAGATCAAACAATCATAAGTCTCTGCAAACAATATTCTTGAACTTAATTAATTCTTGCCACAAAGGACATTATATTAAAATAAATCTCATTTCGAGTAAAAGAAACTTATATCAATTTATTCATAAAGTAGAAAAAACTAAAATTACTTTCTTTGAATAATATATTATTTTTTATGAAAACACGGGTCAAACATCAACATGAAAAATTTAAGGAGCACTCTTTTGGGGCTTTGAGTTAAAAGTAACAAAAGAGTTTAAAAATGAGGTGTAGGTGACACAAGTCTTAATAATTGAGTGGAGGTGACAATTACTTTATTAAAGATTAAGAAAGTTGGGTAAGTTTGAGAATAGCCCACAAGTTTTTAAATTTACACTTTGATCTAAATGTTTACCTAATATAACAAAAAACGGAGGAAAAAAAGTGTGTTTCTCTCTCTTCTCATCCATTGTTGTTTTCTCTCTCTTAGTGATTTTTGTTGTTCATTATTTCTGATGCTTTATTCATCATCTATGCTTCATTATTTTCATCTTCTACTTTATTATCATCTTCATCTTCTTCTTGTTGACCACTGTTGTTGTTGTTGTTACCGTTACTGTTGCTATTTGACTAATTTCTTAGGTTAAATTTTATTTCGTACATCACTTTCCACTTTGGCATTACTTCATAGAGACTTTGGTAAGTCAAATTATGATTTTTAGTTGAATTTGTCATCTAGGTAACTGCTATTGTGATTTTTTTCAACAATAGATAGCACACGAACATGAATGCAACATAAGATCCATCTGTTTAAATAGATATATTTTAATGAAAGACTCATATGTTGGATTCATGTTTATGGTTCTATAGTACCGTAACATGAATCAAACATATAAGTCATCTGTTACAACATATGACCCATCTGTTGCAACAGATTAGTTATCTGGTTCAACATGATAAATATCTATTACAACAGATTAGTAACCTGTTGAAACAGAACCTGAACTTGATTCCAACAAATGTGTTATCTGTTGTAACAGGATAAATATTTATTGCAATAGATTAGTAACCTATTTCAACAGAACCATGTAATGGCCCGAGTCTGTACCCCAGACGCTACATGGTGCTCATAATTCCGAAGGACCACAAGCTAACCTATGACTGGTACCTGCTGCAATAACTGAATAACAATACTATAATTATGCGAAAATTAGGCAAAAATATGCCACAAGGTTCAAATATGAAATAAATACTAAATGCCAATACTAAGAACTGAATACTGATACATCTATCTGAATTACTCTAGTCTGAAAAGCCTCTACTATCTGAACAAGGAGTTGATGGGGCAAGTCCCAAACTAACTCTGACTACTGAAGTAAACTGAGTGCTAATATATCTGAAATGATAAATTTATCCTCAAACTATAAAGACTCACCACTAACTCTGCTACCGATAGATTGGGTTGCTAAGTATGGTCGGGAGAATATGCATCTAAACCTATGATATAAGACATTATAGCGCAAGAGAAAAGTAAGTGTCAGTACTTTGAATGTACTAGTATGCTAAGTGAGGTAGGCTGATATGCATGGGTTCATATGCATGAACAATAACTGACTGAATAACATGAACATAACTGAACGATAGTACATACATGAATGCTTAAACTGTAACTGAGATCATGGTCACACTAAATACTGAGTTCTGAATCACTAGTTTACTGATATTTGAGTTTACTAATACTGTATTACTGATAACTGAGTGACTACATCTGACAGTCCTAATTTCTGTAGAATTATTCTGAGTTTTTTGCTGAACTGAGTGACTATGTCTGATAGTCTTGATTTATGTAGAACTGAACTGAGTTCTATACTGCTACTGAAACTAAAACTGAGATTGTAGGAGGTAATCATCTAACCGACATGCCCCTTCTCTGAACTGATTTAGGGTCCAACCTGTTACCCCAGTTGGAAGGGTATCAGTACTGTGCCATGGGTAAAGACAGATATTGAGTCACCCTCATCTGGTAGGTGCTCTGAATGAGAATGGTAGTACCCTCAATTGGTAGGTTAGACACCTCATCAACCCTCAACTGGCGGGTTGATGCCTCAACCTGTGCTGGCTACATAATTCTGGAATCCAAGGACTGCTTCAAAGGAACGCACCATCTGCTGGCAGGTGAGTCCCCATCCTTGAGTTTACTCAGTGCTGAATTCTACTCCTAACTGAAAGACACTGAACTGATGTACTGAACTGAACTGGACTGATACTGAGTTTTCCTGAGTTCTGTAACTAACTAAGTTCTACTTAGTTTTGTAACTGACTAAGAGTACTACTAATCATGAAATGACTGATACTATTCTGTACTGACACTGGCTCTAGGTAAGCAACTAAATTTTTGGGTATAATATACCCCCAGGACTCGATAGCATAGATAATACTAAGATATGGCACTTCTTGATAACATGACAACAGTCAACTATTCACAATTCAGTCATTGAGACATTTTTCCATATTCTTGGGCTTGTACATGAATGGAAACGTATGCTAGCATTTCATAATTTCACTATTCAATTCTCATGGACATTCCATCAATCACTTACAAAGTATAGTTTTAACATAGAAGCAAATTTGGAACATGTAGTGCTAGGATGAATTCATTATAAGGTCACCAATGGACCACAATGCATAATTTATTCACTTAGGCATTTTGTCAAACACATGGAAGGCATAACCTTATACTTGGGCATGAACAACATGCTAATGCATCATGACTAGTATAATAAATTTACACATTCAAGGGTTTAATATGGATTCACATTATACTACACATATATCAATTAACTACACATGAAACTAGTAATAAAATATGGATTAGAAACCAACTAATAATTATAATCAAACCCAACATGGAATTCATGAAATCAATACACTTAAAGTTTTAAAAATAGTTTTTTGAATTCCAAGGGAAGAAGGAACCCTTGGATGAACACTTCACATAACTTAATTGTTAACTTAGTGGAGATTGGGGTGAATTCTTGAGGTTTTTTCTTGAACTTGATGTAGCTAGGGCTTGTTCTTGAGAGGATTTTGTGAAAAGAATGAGATATTTTGCTATTTGGGGCTTTAATCCCGTGTTATGGAGTTGTGAGGTAAAGGAAAATGACTCATTTGCCCTTAAAACGCGGAACAAAATTATAGAAAATATATAGGTCAGACTAACCAGGGCGCCGCGGGCTATGGAGCGCCACTCTAGGCGAGGCACCGTGGTCTCCATCGCAGGTTTCACCTAGCATCAGACTGAGCGGAGTCGCCACGGGTTAATCGCCTTGAGCTGCTGTTTTGGAGTTTCAAACATGCCCTTACGCTTGTCCGAAAATTTTGAAACTCACCTGAGATGTACTATTGACTCCCCCGATCAAGAATCAACTTAAAAACTAAATTTTAGAGGTCGAGAAGGTCGTAAATAAATTCCTTAAAGTTTGAGGGCTTTTAGAAAAGACTAAGTTCTAACACTTCGCTGAAATTTTCTAAGTCTGGGAGCCCTTATCAAGCTCTACGGGACTGAGTTATGCTTAGGATTTTTGCGGGAACTTACAAACCTGAACTTGATTACAACAGACGATAAATATTTGTTGCAACATATTAGTAACCTATTGTGATATAACCCGACCTCAATTCCAATAGACGCATCGTATGTTACAACAAGTAAGTCATCTGTCACAACAGGTTAATATTTGTTGCAAGATGTCACTCATCTGTTAGAATCTGCTTCAAAGGTGCCTTAGTACTATAACATCTATCTCAACAGGTGCTTCATCGGTTGCAACAAATATATATTTTTTTGCAACAAATATATAGTCTGTTGCAACATATAATTCACTTATTACAACAGATGACTCATTTTTTGAAATTAGCTTCAGAAGCGTAACATAAATTCCAGCAGGTAAGTAATTTGTTGTGGCTGATCACTTACCGTTGCAACAGATTACACATCTATTGGGATTCATGTACGGCACAAATAACTATTAACTTTTTTTAATAAATGACTTTATTTAGGTACCACTGATTGAAGGATCAATAACAATAGGGGACAATAGTTATGACAGTCCAAAGTGATATTTTATATGATGATTTTTTGAACTTAATCATCAGTTATTATGGACTGAATTATCAACCGGAAGAACTCGTTATCAGCTATATGCACAGCTCCTTTGAAAATCAGAGGGTACTATCTTTCAAGATAATAGATCGGGTTTGGTTACGTTCTTATCTTAGTGATTCATCCAGGTCAGTGTTAAGGGTGTACGTGGTTGAAAAGACGAGAGAGAATGATAACCAGAACATAGAAGAAGAACAAAAACATGACATCTTTGATGATAGGTTGGATGATCTAGACATGAATATTCCAGATGATGATCAAACACCTACGCCTGTTGATGCGACCAATACGGTGGGCAGTTCTTCTCGATCGACATAGTTTGGTAATTATCAAGATGACAGGACCGGCTTTTTCAGTGGAATATCATTCAAGGATAAGAAAGAACTATCTACAACTTTGTTTATTTCTTGCTTCGAAAAATATTTCAGAATAAAGAAGGTGATTAATTCGAGCAGTGTCTTTTCCTAAAAATGTGCTAATTCGAACTGCAAGTGGTGGTTGCGAGCAGTAAAGTACGTAAGTTGTGATAGATTCTTCATTAATAAACATAAAAAGCATCACACATGTGGTTCAGAGCACATCTCGGGCCAAAATCCTCATGCCACGGCAAAGGTCCTCGGTAAATATTTCAAGAATAGTTTCCCCGATGGCAAAGGCCCTTCTACAAAGGTTATGGCCAATCAACCTCTTATGGAATTAGGTGACTTGGTCATTTATTAGAAGATATATATGGCCATGGGGATTTCCAAGGACTTGGTTAAGGGGACACACGAGCATGGGTATGCAGTCCTGGATGCCTACCGTTACATGATTGAGTCCACAAATCCCAAAAGTAAGACGACATTAAAAGTTGATGAAACTAGAAGGTTCAAGAACATTTTTGTATCCTATGGTGCTTGGATTCAAGGTTTTCAAAATTTGAGAAAAGGCATAGCCGTCGACGGTACCTTCTTGAGGAGTAGGTATAATGGAGTTCTACTAGTGATGGTAGTGGAGGATGCAAAGAATCACATCTTTCCTGTCTCTTTTTGTGTAGCGAATAAGGAATGCGATACCTCTTATGGATTTTTTTTGAACAACTGGAAAGCTACGTCGAAGATACAGAAGAGTTTTATTTTGTTTCGGATAGGCATCCAAGTATACCAAAGATGGGTTCAATTTTCTTCACTTCAACTTACTTTGGTTGTTGCAACAGGCATCTTGGAGAGAACATTCGGACCAACTATCACAACGAAAGGGTCGTGAACTTTTTTATACAGTAGCTAAAGCATATAGTAGAGAGGACTTTTTAGAACATTTCAATCAAATAGTAGATGTGCATCCCAAGGTAGCAGAACATCTCATATGTGTTGGTTTCAAGACATGGATTTGGACATTCCGTCCAGCAAATAGGTACATTCTTATGAATTTACTGTCTTGTTTGAGTTACAAGTTTAGTATGATCTCATAGTATATGATTCTTTTTTATAGGTAAAATATTATGACATCAAACATAGTTGAATTGGTGAATTCATTATTTGGCGATGAAAGAGAATTTTTCATCAAGGCTCTATTTGAAATAATAAATAAGAGGTACGACTAATTTTTTAATGAAAGGTGTGTGCAGTTTGAGGGCCCAAGAAGAACCCCATTTGTTCTAGAAATTGAAAATATAATATCAACGAACACCAGTTTGGGGAATAGGTTATTATCTCATCAAATAGCAAATTACAAATTCAGTATCACCGGTCATGGTGATGTTGCCACATCGATCTTCAAATAAGATCTTGTACGTGCAGAGTTTTGGACTTGGACAAAATACACTATCCAAGTGTTATGGAAGCGATTCGAGCTCAATACAGTGAAAAATATGGACCTAAATTTATGAGCACTCCTCTTCATATTATTCGGTGGAAAAATATGAAATGGCTTATAGTGGGCATATTACTCCGGTGCCTCTCGAAGAATCTTGGGTTGTTCCTACCGAGCTTCTGGGGAAATTAATACCTCCTCCATATATTGACCCAAGAACTATCAAACCAGGAAGAAAACCATATAGAAGGTGGCATGGAGTTAGAGAATAATTTTCATCAAGAAGAAACAAGTGCTCCGTATGTAAGCGCGCTGGACACAAAAGAACTACATGCCCGGATCGTAATCCACCATGATCGTTGTAATTGAGAAAACTTGTGTTGTTGTTTGTGTGGACGTTTGTATATTTAACTCATTATTGTGAACATAATATTATGATTTATTATATATAAAATATCTTTTTTAATAACTTGTGCATCAATAAAAAGAGGCAAAATATGAACTAATAATACAGAAGACCACAATTATTTTCAATAGATTACTCATCTGTCACAACAGATGGACATTAGTTGGAAGAACACAACACAGTTTTATCAAACTGGAATGTTTTCCTCCAACAGATGGATAATCTGCTGACAGAAACCCAATAGATCTATTCTAACAGATGGTCCATCTGTTGAAAGAACCCAAATGCCAAAATTGTTATTGCTACTGGATTTAAAATTGCTCCTTACCTCCATCAGTTGATATGTTAACATATTTAGAAAAAGGAATAGACAGAATAAAAATTAAATGAGAATTAAAAAGCCAAAGTTAACCAACAATAAATTTTTAATTAAACAAAAAAAATACATTAGGTATAGAAAAAAAGGCAAAACATGAACTAAATAATATAGCAACCACAATTATATTCAACAGATTACCCATCTGTGGCAACAGATGGACATTAGCTTGAAGAACACAACATAGTTCCATCAAATTGGAATGTTTTTCACCAATAGATAGATAATCTACTGACAGAAACCCAATCGATCTATTCCAACAGATGGTCCATCTGTTGAAATAACTCAAATGACAAAATTTCTATTGCTACTGGAATCAAAATTGCTCCTTACGGCTCCAACAGTCGACATGTTAATATGTTTAGAAGAATGAATAGGCATGGTAAAAATTAAATAAGAATTAAAAAGTCAAAGTTGACCAACAATAAATTTTCCATTAAACAAAAATAAAATACATTAGGTATAGATTTGATATAGAATTAAAAAAACCAACATTCTAATTATTATTATTGTCAGCTGTAGCATTATTATTTCCAGCAACCAATCTTCAACCGGCATAAGTATGGCCCTCCTAAGCTTGCAAATCTCCATGATCATTCGGTCTCTCATGGAGGATAACTCCCACCGCAGGTCGTGAACCTGTGACTCAAGTTCTCGGACAGTGTCTTATAGAATTGCGACATCCCAATTTGTATCAGCCATATCTAGAACACGCATAAATTGACAAAAAAAGTAAAGAAAAAAGTAAAGAAAAGAGTTCGCGTGTAATACAATGTATACTAAGAACTGGTAGATTTACACAGAAAAAAAAACTTACCTCAACGAGAAAGAAATATGATCTTTGAAGAAAAGTCGTTCAAGATGTAATCTAAAAAGACAAAATGCAGGAAATAAATAAAAGTGGAGGAAAAGTAGAGGGACCTATTCATAGAGGATTGAATCTGAATGTGTTAGGCAAAAAAGCATGACTGTTCAGGTCCATTATATTAATTATATTCAAACTGGTGGCTTTTTGTTTTCTGTAGAAAGACGCAATTTTTTTCTTACATTCAAACTTTTCACCTTTTCAAAAAAGTTTGAGATGTGATAACAGCCGTTATTATTGAGTTGTTGCAACAGATCGTCCATGATGGTCCGTAACTGCAATAGATGATCTATTAAAATAGATTTACCATCTGTTGCAACAGATGGTTTGTATGTGCAACAGATGATACATGTGTTGCAACATATGTATTATCTATTGTGATGGATGGACCGTCTGTTAGAGCAAATATTTTGATTTCTTCTAATAGCTGATTTATCAGTTGCAATCGATGGAGAAGTCAATTCATCAACTATTTTGAATGTGTTAGAGAAAAACTCATGACTCTTCACCTTTTTTTAATAGTCATCAAATGTGTGCAGATGAATAAAAATTATCTAGTCTGTCACAATAGATTTACCATCTATTGCAATATCTGTTGCAACATAGGGATTATTTGTTGTAACAGATGGACCATCTATTGGAGTAGATATTTTGATTTCTTCTAACAGTTGATTCATAAGTTGCAACAGATAAAGAATTTGATTCATCAGCTATTTTAAATGTGTTAGATAAAAAGTTACAACTCTTCACCTCTTTTTTAATAGTCATACATGCGTGCAGATAAATAAACATTATGTGACATGTCTTGATAGGGTAAGAAGAATAAGGTGCATGCAGATGAATGGATCCACTTTTATGCATGGGAGTTATGTATTTTTTATCAGGCTACCATGATAGACGCACATAAAGTACAATGATTTTGTGAATGTAGTTTTTTACTGATTAGACATTTATCCTTCAAACAAGATCCTACATTGTACAGTTTAGTTTGATAGGTGCAAACTAATAAGACCGAAGGGTTCCAAGATGGTGGTGTCGATACCTTGTTACAATTTAATGATGGTTTATACTCATGTTTTTGTGTCAAGTTTGGAAAAACGTTAAAGTTTTTTACGGCAGTGTAAATATCTAATAGTGATTAGACCAATTTTAATGGTTTAATGGACTTGTTGAAAGGCCTCAGAAGCCTTGCAATGCAGCAAATAATGATGGAGCCAATAGAAATTCTCCTGGTCCAAATTTATATAAATGGGTTATTCGAGGAGACTATTATAAGGCAGAAGGTGCTTGGGAGAATACCTGTGTAGGAAGGGGGAGGTTGAGAAGACCATATATCATCTCAGACCCTGTTTAAGATAAAACATAGGGAAGCAAGTAAGGAACTTCTAGCGAATCTGGCCAATGAAATTGACATAAGAAATGAAAAAACTGAATGAGCTTCAAATATGGAAATGTATCCAATTATAAAAATCCATCAGCCGTTCTTGAAAAATAAAAATGGTCAAGAGAACTAAAGTTGGTCACTTTACTAGAGACTACAACTAGCGAGCGTGGCCTCAATGAAGACTTACAAAGTGCAGGACCAAAACTTTAAGGAAGCAGCTTCCCGAGCATAGGAGATTGGTAAGATTTTCAGTCAAGAATGAAACCTGAACCAACCACTCGAGAAGTAAAAATAATGAAAGCCAAGGAATTAATTTAAGAAGTCTAACTTGCATCCCATGCCTTATGTTTGTGGCTATGATTAGTTCAATGGTAGTAGAAATAAAAAGGTCTGAAGTTTGACAGAAATCCAATGCCTTGTTATTTCCACTACCATTAACCTAACCATAGCCATAAACAGGAGCCATAGGATGCAAGTTTAACTTGAGATATTGCCACCTTGGCTTGATACCTTATTTTTAATTCATGAGTAGTTAGTTCAGGTTTTAATCTTGAACGATAATCTTACCACCTTCTGTGCTGTAATACCCTGATCGTTCCTTAAGCCTAAATCTATTTTTCGAGTGGATAGGGGTGGTTTCCAAAGTGATTGATATTTATATTATGTTGTATTTCACTAATTTCTACTTTTTTTCATGTAGAGCATTGAATAATATTTTCATCGCTATCAATTTCATCAAAATAAGACATTGGATGGGGAAGTTATGGCCATTTTACTAAGCAATGTCGGAATCGCCCAGGCCTGAGGATAGACCTGAAGGACTGCCAAGTCCTTGGTGGACCGTCAATTATCCCATCAAGACAAGGTAGTAACCCCTTTTTCTTTCCATCGTGTGATGGCAAAAATGGTGGGCCTCCAAAAATTTGACAGACCATCAAGGGGACCGTCAAGTCGAGGAAGAATGTCCCATTTTTGGCCCCCGAGTGATGGACGATCTGGTAGACCATCAGTTTCCTACTAGATCATCACTTCGACCATCACGTCGATGCATAATGACCAAGTTTTGGCACTCGAGTGAAGAATGATCTGGTGGACCATCAGTTCCTCTGACGGATCGTCGTTCAACCGTCATAGACCCGATCGATAATTTTTTTAACTCATTTTTTAGGGGCATTTTGGTCATTTACGCCTATTTTGGTCTTGTATATATATATCCAAGTAGAGAAGAGAACTTCATTTTTTCTCTTTCTCTTTGCTCTTCCATAACCCTCTAGAAATTAGGGTTTCTTTCAAAATCCTAAATCAAATCTTCTCCAAGAAATTCAAGAATTTTCCAAAGATTTCACCAAGTTGTTCAAGAATTAAGTTCTCCAAGTCAAAGGCATCAAGAAACTTAGCTCAAAAGTGTAAAGAAGAGTTTCCAATCAAGCTTGTTCATCTTAAAAATCACAATCCAAGGTACGTGGGGTTTGAACAAGAACACTTCTTTCATTATTGTGCACAAAGATTTAATTTCTATTGAATTTCATGCTTTTTTCAAAGTGGGTTTATACCCAAATTACTTTATCAAGGATTTATGAGATTTGAGCTAAACAAGATTGACATATATGACTACTTCATTGTCCTATTTCTTAAATTGAGAATTTATGCTTTTCCATGAGAAGTTTGAGTATTGAATATATATTGATATTTATCTTGAGGGTCAAGAATGAGTTCTATGATGTTTTCTTGAAGTTTTGATACTTGATATGATTTGATAAGCAAGTGTACTTGAATATGAGAAAGATTATTTTGAGATTGAGTTGAGTTAGGAATCCATAAGTTGATTATGATTCATAAATGTGATATATATTTATATTTTGGTTTTCATGATAGACCGTTGAGTTGATTAAGGTGGATTTGCTAATGCGTTCTGAGCTTAAGTCTGGGAGTAGTATTTAGTACCGGGCGGGAAGTATACGTTTAGCGCATCCTACTTCCCCAGAACTACGTGCCATCATAGGATTAAGATTAAGGGCCAAAGGCTAAGACAGTGATCACTAAAGTTAAGGTTCTACTCCAATGGCAAGGATAGAATAGCTCTCCCCAATGTGGGCAAGACGTTGGATTCCATGAAAGCTATTATGGTTTATGTTGGTTATAAGAAACTCCCAAGTCCATAATAGTTAAGTTTCTTGAGACACCAAGTTACTCTAACTCTTAAGTCAAAGAGTTTCGAGTTGAGTCCAATGGTTTATGAGATTTATGAAGCATGTGTTATTAATGATGATTTATGCAAGGCATGTTTAGGTAACTCAAGCAAAGAGAGTCATTATTATCAGTATGCATGATTTTTCTTATACATTTACGATATTATCTAACTATTGCCTGCACCCCCATATATTCAGTACATTCCTAAGAACTGATTCCCATACTCTTCTGTGTTCTATATTTCCTTACAATGTAGGTTCAGATGCTTAGTCTCAGCAGCGACAGTGATCTTGGAGTACCTTTATCTACCCTTCTGTAGTTGGTGAGTCCTCATGCTTCTAAGACCTAGGTCTCTAATTTTGTCATGTTGGTAGATGGTTGTTTCTTTTCAGTTTAGTACGAGTTAGTTGGGGACCTATCCCAATGGCTCCTCAGTCTTATGTAGTAGAGGCCTTGTCAGACTAGAGTACCAGTATATACAAAACTGCAATATTTTGATTATACAGGACAGTATTTATTGTATTCTGGTATGTTCATGACAAGATTATTCTTCCTTATTATAGTATGATTATCGTCATAGTGAGTTATAGAAGTGAAGACAGGCTTAGAGGGTTAGCTTGATGCCGTGTATGGCCTTAAGCACCGTGTGATATCCCGGGATTGGATCTTGGGATGTTACAAGCTTGGTATTATATCCTAAGGTTTAAGGAGTCCTAGGAAGTCTGACAAGCCGCGTGATGTAGAGTCTTGATCATCGGTTTGTAGCGCACCACATCTATGAGCAAGAGGCTATGGGACGCTTTCGGAAAATTCATTTCTTTATTTCAAAAGTCTATCGTGCCAATGACTTTTTCTCTCTTCTATTAATTTGTGTTCTCTTATGACAAAAAATTCATCCTTATAGAGCTCACAGAAACAACGAACGATCTCAACCCGTTGACCTCTTGAATGAGCATGTGTCACATGCGGAATTTCAGGCAGCTTTTCAGGCGCTAGTCCAGGCAGTTACCACTAATGCTCAAACCAACACCCAAGCTACTATTCTGCCTCTGCAAAGGAATAATTCTTTTGCAGCTGGGTTTGTGACTTTATGCGGATAAATCCACTTGAGTTCTATGGATCAAAGGTAGGTGAAGACCCACAAATGTATTTAGATAAAGTGAGAAAGATCACTCAGATTAGGAACGTGACTGAGGAGAAGAGTGTTGAATTGGCGGCCTATCAAATGAAAGATATTTCATATGATTGGGTGGAGATGTGGAGGAAGAGTAGAGGGGAGGATGCCACTCTCATGACTTGGCAGTTGTTCCAAGACACGTTCTTAGACAGATTCTTTCCCCCGGAGCTAAGGGAAGAAAAATTAAAAGAATTTATCAACTTGATACAGGGCCCCATGACAGTTAGGGAGTATTGTCTTAAATTTAACCAGTTATCTAAGTATGCTCCCGGTATGATGGCTAATTTTAGAACTAGTATAAGTAAGTTTTTGGCTGGTGTGTTGGGTTATATCGTGAAAAAGTGTAGATCTGCTATGCTTAATAGGTACATGGATATTTCTAGATTAATGATACATGCTCAATAGATTGAAGCAGACAAGGTAAAAGAGAAAGAGAGAGAGAGAGGGAATAAGAGGGTTAGATCAGGGCAGCAGGGGTATAGTCAAATTAGATTTTTTGGAGGGATTCGCCCTCAGTTCTAGAGTCATTCTCTTATGCCAGCACCTTTATCAGGTAGTGCTCCTACACCCAGAGCCAGACAGGAGCAGGGTAATAGTCCTACTGTGTCCCGGTCTCAGGACAGTGTGAGTAATAGACCTAACTATTCCCCGTGTGCTAAGTGTGGTAGGATGCATCTCGGAGAGTATATAGCTGAGCAGAGAGGTTCTTTTGGTTGTGTCAAGTTGGGCCACAGACTTAGAGATTGTCCATATTCTAGACAGGTGAGCCATGATGTTCGTCCCTAGAGTCAGGCTATTAGTGCTCCAGCCCCTTTAGTTCGTCCTACTCCTTCTCAAGGTGCCTCGTCTAGTACTGTCAGCAGTTAGTGTTAGAATCACTTTTATGCTATACCACCTCACCAGGAGCAGGAGGATTCACCAGATGTTGTTACTGGTACGCTCTGTGTATTTCATTTTGATATGTATGTGCTAATGAACCCTAGGTCAAGTCTTTCCTATGTGACTCCGCTAGTGGCCATGAATTTTGAGATCAATGCTGAAAGAGCGTTTTCTAGTTTATACCCCAGTAGGTGAATCTATTATTGCTAAGCAAGTATATAAGAAGTGTCCTATCACTATCCTTCACAGAGTCATGTTTATAGATTTGATTGAGCTAGACATGGTTGATTTTGACATTATTCTGGGTATGAATTAGCTTCACTCTTGTTATGCATCTATAGACTATTGCACCCGTGTAGTCAAATTTTAGTTTCCCAATGAGCCAGCCTTTGAGTGGTCTGGAAATTCTGTATCTCCTAAAAGTCATTTCATATCCTATCTTAAAGCTAGGAAATTGATATCCAAGGGTTATATCTATCATTTGGTTAGAGTTAAAGACACCAAGTCTGAGACTCCGACTATTCATTCTATTAGTGCTGTCAATGAGTTTCTTGATGTTTTCCTAGAATATCTCCCAGGGGTACCTCCCGATAGAGAGATAGAATTCAGAATTGATCTTCTCTCTGATACATAGCCTATTTCTATTCCTCTGTATCATATGGACCCCACAGAACTTAAGGAGTTGAAAGAGCAGCTCAAAGATCTTCTTGATAAGGGTTTTATAAGGCCCAATGTGTCTCCTTGGGGTGCACTCATTCTATTCATGCAAAAGAAAGATGGTTCATTACGCATGTGAATTGACTATCATCAGCTCAAAAAGGTCACAGTTAAGAACATGTACCCTCTTTCTAGAATTGATGATCTATTTGATCAGCTGCAAAGTGCCAGTTATTTCTCAAAAATAGACTTGAGATCATTTATCACCAGCTTAAAGTTAGGGAGTGCGATATTCCAAAGACAGCTTTTTGCACCCATTATGGTCATTTTAAGTTCCTGGTCATGTCCCTCAAGCTAACAAATGCCCCAGCTGTTTTTACGGACCTTATAAATTGGGTGTTCAGAAATTACCTGGATATGTTTGTTATTGTGTTCATAGATGATATTCTTATATACTCCCGAAGTGAGAACGGCCATGTAGATCATCTCTGAATAGTTTTACAAACCCTTAGAGATCATCAACTATTTGCTAAACTTCGAAAGTGTGAATTTTGGCTAAGGTCAGTTGTTTTCTGGGTCATATTATTTCTTCTAAAGGTATTCAAGTTGATCCTCAAAAGATAGAAGCTATAAAGAATTGGCCTAGACCTATTTCCCCGTTTGATATTAGGAGTTTCTTGGGTTTAGCTGGCTACTACCATCGTTTTGTCGAAGGTTTCTCTTCCATTGCTTCTCCTTTGACCCGGTTGACCTAAAATAAAGTTAAATTTCTATGGTCTAATGTTTGCGAGAAGAGTTTTTAGGAGTTAAAGATTCGACTCACTTCGGCCCCTATATTGGCCCTTCCAAATGGTGTCGATGATTTTATGGTGTACTGTGATGCTTCTAGGGTTGGTTTGGGTTGCGTATTAATGCAGAAGGGTAAGGTTATAGCCTATTCCTCTAGGAAATTGAAGTCGCATGAGAAGAATTACCCAGCCTATGACCTCGAGTTAGCTGTAGTAGCTTTTGCCTTGAAAACTTGGAGACACTACCTGTACGATGTTCATGTTGATGTTTTTACGGATCACAAGAGTTTATAGTATGTGTTTACTCAGAGAGATTTGAACCTTCGGCAGAGGCAATGATTAGAATTGCTAAAGGACTATGATATGAATGTGTTGTATCACCCGGGCAAGGCCAATGTAGCGGCAGATAACATTAGCAGATTGTCCATGGGCAGTGTAGTACATATAAAAGAAAATAAGAAGGAGTTGGCCCGAAAAGTGCATCGTTTGTCTAGGTTAGGTGTTAGATTGCTTGACTCAGCTGAGGGTAATATTTGGGTTCAGAGTAGTTTCAAATCTTTCCTAGTTTCAGAAGTGAAGGAGAAACAGGACATGGATTCTCGTTTGATCTAACTAAAAGAGTCAGTTAAAGACCAAAAGTTGGAGGCCTTCTCCCAAGGGGGAGATGGTATATTGAGATTTTAGAATAGATTATGTGTGCCTTATGTTGAAAATTTAAGGCAGAGAATTATGGCTGAAGCGCATGGCGCGCGATATTCTATTCATCCCGATGCTACCAAGATGTACCGCAATTTGTGGGAAATTTATTGGTGGAATGGTATGAAAAAGGATATATCGAAGTTCGTAGAGAAGTGTTCAACTTACCAACAGGTTAAGATAGAACACCAAAGACCTGGTGGAATGGTGCAAGAATTCAGTATCCCTACTTAGAAGTGGGAGGAAGTAAATATGGATTTTGTGACTGGTTTACCTCCTTCTCGACGTCGTCATGATTCGATTTGGGTCGTTGTAGACAGATTGACTAAGTCAACACATTTTCTTCCAGTACATACATCTTTCACTGCTGAGGACTATGCTAAGCTATACCTTTGAGAGTTAGTCAAGTTGCATGGTGTTCCATTGTCTATCATCTCCGATAGAGGTACTCAATTTACTTCTCAGTTTTGAAGAGCCTTTCAGAAGGGTCTTGGCACCCAAGTTCATCTTAGCTCCATTTTTCATCCGCAGACAGACGGTCAGGTTGAGAGGACTATCCAGACTTTGGAGGATATGTTGAGGGCATGTGTTCTTGATTTCAAAAGAAGTTGGGATGAACAGTTGCCGTTGATTGAATTTACTTACAACAACAGTTTTCATGCTAGTATTGGAATGGCTCCGTTTGAAGCTTTGTATGGGAGAAGATGTAGATCGACCATAGGTTGGTTCAAAGTGGATAAAGCTGCTGTAGTTGGACCTGATACTGTGTTTGAGGATATGGAGAAAGTTAAGTTGATTCGGGAGAGATTGAAAATAGCCCAGAGTCATCAAAAGTTATATGCAGATATAAGAAGATGAGCCCTTGAGTTTGAAGTTGGTGATCTGGTTTATTTAAAAATTTCACCCATGAAAGGGGTGAAAAGATTTGGAAAGAAAGGAAAGCTTAGTCCCTGATATGTAGGCCCTTATAGAGTTTTTAATCGTGTTGGGAAAGCAGCTTATGAGATTGAGTTTCCTACAGACTTATCAGTTGTCCATCCTGTATTTCATGTTTCTATCCTCAAAAAACACATTAGTGATTCTGTTGTTGTTGATCCATCAGAGAGCTTCGATGTTCGAGATAGTCTTTCTTATGAAGTAGTTCCAGTCGAAATCCTAAATTATCAAGTCTGAAGACTAAGGAACAAGGAAGTTCCCTTGGTTAAAGTTTTATGGCGAAATCAATCAGTCGAGGGTGATAATTGGGAAGCAGAAGTAGATATGCGAGCCTGTTACCTTCATCTCTTCTCCACGATTTCAAATCAAGCTGAAGGTACTATTCTACCTCAATTCAATTGTGCATTCAGCTATATGGTTACTCTTTCTATGATTCGTGCATTCTGTGCAGTACTCAAAAATTTAGAGTAAAGTAATCCCTTTGAGTGGGTCGTTCCAGCTGTGCATCCTTATTTTCTCTTGTTCTTGACCTATCTAGCAACACTCAAGGACTAATGTTTCCAAGGGGAAGATATTGTAATACCTCGATCGTTCCTTAAGCCTAAATCTGTCTTTTGAGTGGATAGGGGTGGCTTCTAAAGTAATTGATGTTTATATTATATTTTATTTCTCTAATTTCTACATTTTTTGATGTAGATCATTGAATAAGCTTTCCATCTATACCAATTTCATCGAAATCCGACATCAGACGAGGAAGTTATGGCCATTTTACTAAGCTATGTTGGAATCGCCCAGGCCTGATGGTAGACCTGAAGGACCGCCAAGTCCTTGGTGGACCATCAAATGTCCTATCAAGCCAAGGAAGTAACCCCTTTTTTTGGCCATTGTACAAAGGCCAAAATGGTGGGCCACCAAAAATTTGACAGACCGTCAAGTCAAGGAAAAATGTCCCATTTCTGGCCCCTGAGTGACGGACGATCTGGTGGACTGTCAGTTTCCTGACGGATCATCTCTTCAACCATCACATTAAGGCAGAGTGTCCTAGTTTTGGCAATTGAGTGACGGATGATCTAGTGGACCATCAGTTCCTCTGACGAACCATCAGTTCGACCATCACAGACCCAATCGACAATTTTTTAACTCATTTTTTATGGAAATTTTGGTCATTTCCGCCCATTTTGGTATTGTATATATATATCCAAGTAGAGAAGAGAAGTTCATTTTTTTCTCCTTTCTCTTCCATAACCCTCTAGAAATTAGGGTTTCTTCCAAAATCTTAAATCAAATCTTCTCTAAGAAATTCAAGAATTTTCCAAAGATTTCACCAAGTTGTTCAAGAATTAAGTTCTCCAAGTCAAAGGCATCAAGAAACTTAGCTCAAAAGTGTAAAGAAGAGTTTCCAATCAAGCTTGTTCATCTTAAAAATCATAATACAAGGTATGTGGGGTTTGAACAAGAACACTTCTTTCGTTCTTGTGCCCAAAGATTTAATTTCTATTGAATTTCATGATTTTTTCAAAGTGGGTTTATACCCAAATTACTTTATCAAGGATTTATGAGATTTGAGCTAAAAAATATTGACATATATGGCTACTTCATTGTCCTATTTCTTAAATTGAGAATTTATGCTTTTCCATGAGAAGTTTGAGTAGTAAATATATATTAATATTTAGCTTGAGGGTCAAGAACGAGTTCTATGATGTTTTCTTGAAGTTTTGATACTTGATATGATTTGATAAGCAAGTGTACTTGAAGATGAGAAAGATTATTTCGAGATTGAGTCGAGTTAGGAATCCACAAGTTGATTATGATTCATAAATGAGATATA
>NC_061112.1:84809319-84822267 GCF_002878395.1 Capsicum annuum
TAACTAGATGCAACAGATTCCCTATCTGTTCAACTGATGAGGAATCTGTTACAACAGATGGATGACATGCTGCAATAGATAGATCATCTATTAGAATAAATCAAACCAACCTTGCTACAAGTTTGATTTCTTCAAACAGTTTCTTCGTCTATTCCAACATCTAATTTATTAGTTACAACAGTTGAGTAAACTGTTACAACACCACCAACAACAGTATCAACAATAAGAAAACAACACCATATGTTCCAACACCATCAACAACACAAACACCACATGTTCCAATACAACCACCACCCCTAAAAACAGCACCACCAAAGTAATAAACAAAAGACATAAAAAAACTATACTGACAATAAGGCATTTTAAGTTCTCCCAACAGATGAATTTTTTCTGCATATTTTAATAAAAATAATGGTTCATTCATTCAAGACTTAAAATTCACCTTTCCTTTAATTTTCCCAATAAATAGGAAACTGGTAATGGGTAAATCATTAATAACTACAGATGTAAATATCTAATTTAAATAACATACAAAGAAGAAAACTAAAAGGAAAGAGCAATAGTGAACCATACCTGCAATGTCAAAAAAGTAAAGGGATCAGAACATCCAATTCAGTTGAGAAAAGATATTGATCGATTGAGATCCGAAAGGATCCTTATCTGAAAGAAGAGAAAAAAGAGAGGAAAAAGAATAGAAAGAGAACTAAGAATAAAGAAGAGAGAGTATTCTAGATATGGGTTTTAGATATTCATTAATAACTTTTAAGGGGCAAGAGGAGACGGTGACATTGAAAAGAACAGATAAAACTACTCAATGAGGAGATTTTTGAGTTATCCAAGTAATATTTTTTACCGCCTTAGTATTTTATCTTTTTTTATCTCGGACAGGAAATACCTAAATTGCTTTAAAAAAAGATCTTAAAACATTTAAGTCATACTTTGCTACATATGACAATTTCTGTTTGAAAATTTTCAAAGCTCGATCATCTGTCGCAATGGATGGTAGCGCCTGTTTGATAATTTATAACAGATGTATAATCTGCCATAATAGATGACTTAATATGTTTGATAAATTCAAATAAATAAGTTATTTGTTGCAACATATTGAATATTTGTTCTTATACAATTTCAATTGAGTTCATATGTTCAACTAATACCTAAATTGATTAATCTAGGATTAGGGGTGAGTTCTCATAGATTCAACTACAACTTCAATTGAGTCTTTTGGTAATTGAATGATGAGACGGTATTGCGTTCCTCCTGACCAGAGTTGTCTATCAATCGCTCTTAGCTGAATCAATTCTTATTACCTTATATGTTCTACTAATACCTTAATTAATTAATTTAGGATTAGGGTGAGTTCTCATAGGGTCAACTACAACAGATGGCAGTGCCTATTTGATAATTTAAAATAGATGGGTAATTTATTGCAACAGATGACTTAATCTATTTAATAATTTACAATAGGTGGGTAATCTGTTGCAACAGATTACTTAATCTATTTAATAATTTATAATAGATGGGTAATTTGTTGCAATCAATGACTTAATCTATTAGATTAATTCTAATAGATAAGTCAACTATTACAACAGGTTGAACATTTGTTTTTATACAATTTCAATTGAGTTCATATGTTCAACTAATACCTAAGTTGATTAATCTAAGACTATGGGTGAGTTCTCATAGGGTCAACTAGAACTTCAATTGAGTCTTCTGATAATTACATGATGAGATGGTATTGTGTTTCTCCCAACTAGAGTAGTCGATCAATTGCTTTAAGCTGAATCGATTCTTATTACCTTATATTTTCAACTAATATCTTAATTGATTAATCTAGGACTAGGGGTTAGTTCTCATAGGGTCAACTACAACTTTAATTAAACCTTTTGGCAATTGCATAATGAGACGATATTTTATTGCTCCCGACCAGAGTCATCGATCGATCGCTTTGAGCTGAATCGATTCTTATTACCTTATATGTTCAACTAATACCTTAATTAATGTAGGAATAGTGGTTAGTTCTCATAGGGTCAACTAAAACTTTAATTGAGCCTTTTGCCAATTGTATGATGAGACGGTATTGCATTCCTCTCGACCAGAGTCGTCGATCGATTGCTCTGAGTTGAATCAATTCTTACTACCTCATATGTTTAAATAATACCTTAATTGATGAATATAGGACTAGAGGTGAGTTATCATAAGGTCAACTACAACTTTAATTGAGCATTTTGTCAATTGCATGATGAGAGGGTGAAAAATTATGCATATCTAATTAAGATCAATTCGTACCAAATTAACATTTTCAAAACTTGTCATACTTTTCCAAAATACAAATCATCAATTTGTGAGAGAAATGTTTCATCATTTCAAATCTCGAGTTCTCTCTCTTTTATCTCTCTCAATAATACATACAATAACTACTCAACAAATTGCTCAACCCTTTACAACAGATCGATTTTCTTCTCATTTCCGACCACATAGGTGTTAGTTTTTACTTCATCCTTGCTTGTATCAATCATTTTCTCTGTCTTCAAAGGTAATAGAGTTTGAGAAGAGTTCTATATTTGTTATTTTTTCTAAAAAAACAAGGGCTTTTAAGTAAATGATGAAAAATAAGACTTTTAGTTGTATTACCTTCGAGAATGGGTTTACAATTTTGAGTTTTAATGGTAAAATCGTAGGACGAACTTGAGAAAACCCTAGTTTTTATCACAGTGTTTCATTGACTATCGTGGTACTATTAGTTAGTATTGGTGGTCATAGTGGTGGTGGTGGTGGTTGTCGTGGTGACACTGGTGGTATTTATGGTGGCTATTGGTAGCATTGGTTGGTGGTGTCTGTATTCATGGTGTTTGTGGCATTAGTTGGTGGATTTTATGGTAGTACCTGTTGGTGTGTCGGTATTGGTGGTGTTTGTATGTATTTTTTAAAATTTATACATACATCAATTGTAATGTAATTTTTGTTTTTCTATTGTTTGTAGGTAAAACATATCTCCCAAAAGAAAAGAAAGCAAAAGTAGATCAACTTCTAACCACCCAACAACAAAGGCTACAGTATAGAGGGATTCAGAGGAGCTTCCTAAACAATCTCAGTCAGGGAAAAGTGAAGCTGAGGAGAGGTATGAAAAAAACATTAAGAGAGGTGGACAAAGGTCTGTAAAAGGTGATGAAGAAAATGAAAGTGAGAAAGGGGAGAAATTAGAGAGTGAGAAAGGGGATGATCATCAACATGATGATAATGGATCACCAATGGGGCATGAATAGATATCAACATCCCAACATGATCCTATCAAAACTATTAGTATTGACAGGTTTCAAGTTACGATGCTGATAGATGACCCTGCAGAACTAACTGGTGAACTTGTACTTAAATGTCAATTGGGGAAATATTTAATTATTTTAGGAATATTATGAATAACGAAAATGTAGACGGATTTTTTAAGAGGAGCTACTTTGGATGCTTTCTTAAGCTGCCTGAGGACCACCCTACCTATTTCTAAATGAGGATGGTATATGGTTTTCCCAAGCGCAAGATCAAGTACATGGGGGATGATAAAGATTTGGATGGGGGGGAATATGGATGAAATTTGGATCAACTACTGTGGCACGTCGGTTTGTTTTAACTTGCAAGATTTTTCCATAGTGATGAGATTGAGATGCGATCTTCCAGAAGAACCTATCGCTAAGGCAAGTAGGACAGCCAAACCACCACAAGCAAATAGAGGAAAGGCATTGTTCCAGTGACTACCCAGCAAAACCAACAAAATCAAGGAAAGAATAGATGGGTTGTTAGAAATTTCTGGATGTGGCTACAAAGCATCGAATTTGATGACAAATCTCAAGGATAAAATCATACCAAAGCAGTACAGGGAGCAATTGTTCTTAGTTTGGTTTGCCTATTCTGTTATATTGGCAAGAGACGTCAACAAGGTCATAGAAGATGATTTTTTGGTGCATCCTGAGGATTTTGATAAATTCAATAATTATCCCTGGGAATATGATAGCTTCTACTTGACTGACAAGTTTTTACTGACGAAGCTATGCCCAGGGACTATCACATTATACGGCTTTCCTTGTACTTTCATGGTAAAATTAATCACTATTTTTACTCATCCATTAATTAATATTGAATATAGTTAATATGACTTTTTTTGCTTGCTTCTTGTTTACATTTTTTAGACTTGGGTATTTAAAGCCAATCCTCTCCTCCAAAAGCAGGTAATGAATTATCTGGATGAGGTTTCTCAACCAAGGATGTTTAGGTAGCTGGTTGCAAAGAACAGCACAAGAATTAAGGAGGTTGATCTCTTTAACCCTCCAGATAATGCATTACATCTTCTTTCAAGTAAAATAATTTGAATTAATGAAAGATATTGAACAGATGTTATATATGGTGCAATAGATGTTATATCTGATACACCAGATCGAATATCTGTTGTGACGGATTACCCGTCCTATGTCAACTATTGCAATATATGGGTAATTTGTTATGATAGACGATTGATATTTTCCATCAGATTACCCATATATTTCTTTGGTTCTCTGAACCCAACTCTTAACAAATTAACTGTCTACTACAAATTATGCTACAGATGGGTAATCTTATGCAATATATTATTAATCTATTATGACATACAGATCATCTATTGCATAAGTTGTCTGTGTTAATATGTAACCCAACTGTGAAAATTATCATATTATATGATTTAAATGTATCTATCATTTTTATAGGTTGTGCATCCATGGATAGTGCCTACTGAGCAGGAGTTGGGGATGACTTTTTTTATTACTCTAGGGCATGTTGATACTATAGCAGACCCAACAGTGGAGTTAATAAAGAAGGAATTGGCTGGAGCAACAGCCATAAGAAGAGCAGTTAGGCAAGGTCAGCCTAGTGTTGAGGCTCTTCATGACCAAACTACTGCAACAGATTCAGGTACTTCTTCTGGGGTATTACTGGTGGAGTTGATGTTAGTGGCAGGCATGCTGATGATACTCCCAGTCGTGATGTTGAGCATGTTGATGCTTGAGAAAAAATAAATATGTTTGAAAACACACCTCTCATAGGTCCCTCTCCTCATTACACAGGTCCCTCTTACCCTTACACCGGTCCCTCTCACCCCTCTTCACCCTTATATTCTCACTGCAAATGCATAGAGTGCAAGGTCAGCCAGGATAAACTCTTTGAAAAAGTAGAGGCTATTACTAAAGCTATTGAGGAATTTAAATATAAGAGGGTTTCATACCATCCAAGAAGGTAATGGAGCCATACACTCCTGCAGCGGTCCATTTCCAAAAGATGTTAAAGTTCAGGGGCAATTCAAGAAAGTGGAATATATGCAGAACTTGGCACCAAAGAGAAGAAATATCTACGACGGACCAAGAAAGGTGCAAAAGATTACCCCATCCATACTTTTTCTACTGAAAACTTCAGAAGTATGACAGATATGTGTGCGTAGTACGTGGACAGGGTAAGTTTACTTTTCCTAACCAGTCTTCCAATTTACTTATCATCTATTGCAAAATATCTGTATTCTGGTGCAACTTGTGGTGGTTTTGCTGCAATATATTACCCATCTCTTGCATAAGTTGCGTTAGATGGGTAATATCTGTGAATAGATTCAGATAACCCTCTGCAATAGATGGACCATTCATTGTATCTTTCATTATGTTCTCCTTCTTTATAATTACTAACCTATTTAAATATTCACTTCTTATATCACAGTATGTTGAAAAAATTCTCTACCTTATGAGGGACAGGCAATTAGCCTACCTGAAAGCTTTTGATATTGCCGATAAGATAATGGACCTCGACTTCTACAAGAATCTCAAGGATAGGTACGATTATCTCAGTAACCTAGCATCAACTCTAGGTGGCAAGGGATTTTATTTGTTACTTTTTGGGTTCCAATGGGATGAATAAATGATAAAATATGTTAGAGGGGAGAGGTCAAATCCACCAACAAGAGATGGACCGAGGCAAAAAGAATTCTTGGATTCATGAACGTGGATGACATACATTATTGGTCTATTGAGATACTTCTCGAGGAGAAAAAGATCAAGGTTTATGATTGCAACTTACCTGCCATGGACGAGGTCGATTTTTTTACCTACATGCAGCCATGTTGGAGTTATTCCCTATCTTATTGAGGTAGAGTAAACTAATGGATCATTTTTGTATGAAAGTGTTGATGAAGCAACCATGGGATTTTGAAGGTCGAAACAAGGACATTGGCCTTCCAAAAAATGAAACCATTATCGAGTGCGGGTCACACACTCTTGCACACATTGAATGTTTGTTGACTGACACAGAAATGGCCTTGCCAGTGACCTTCTTGTATGATAATGTTATGGAAAACATATAAGAGGTATGGGCTTATGGGGTACTAACTGGACGTTTGGAGCCTATGTATAAAGAAGAGCCTATGAAATAACATTTTTTTTATTTTAAGTCACTTCACTTTACATACTTTACATTACATTACATTACATACATACATACATACATACATACATATACATACATGTAGGGGCAATTTTTTTGTATGATGATAGTTGAATTTTTCACAATGCAATAGATTGTTCATCTGTTGTAAAATATATTCTATCTATTCTGACAAATAGTTTATCTGTTACAATAGGTTAGTCCTCCGTTGCATTATGCTAATATAGTCTTATCTGTTGCAACAGTGGGAAGACTTATTTGATAATTTTCAACAAATGACCTACATATTGCAACATATGTCTAAATCTGTTTGATATTTTTCAACAATTATGCTTGAATATCCATGTGCTCAACGACACCAAACTAGTAGCAAATACAAATACACACCATAAAAATTTCAGCAATTAGGCTTGAATATCCATGTTTCCAACACCACCAAAATAGTAGCAAAAATGCTAACAATGTAGTATCTTCTTGCTCAATTTTGTTTCTCTTCAAAAGCCTTGACTTTCTTCAACAAGCCCCAAATTACACGATTTGCTTGTGAAGGGTTTCATTCTTCATACCAATCAAAGTAATCACATCCACCCAACTTCTACAAAAACAAGACCACAATTACAAAACAATTATAACAACTAATTAAATAAAAAGATATTAACTTTGAAATCTTACAAGTAAAAAACCTACGACCTATATTTTGTTGAGTCCAAGATGTCTTCAATAGAGCTTCATGACCACACTTACAATATAGAAAATCTTTTTCACAAAAAAATAGTGGAAGATCAGCTCGACATTATCAAGCTCAGTTAGAAAAAATAAAAAAAATGTAAAAAAAAATAAAAATAATCGAGATGAATTTGGATAGAGAAAAAAAGATGAAGAAGAAAAAAGATTTTGGAATTTAGAGTTAAATTTTAGCAAGAAGATGAATATATTAGACCAATGGGAGAAAAATAACCGTTGGGGGCCAAATCAGCAAAAATGGGGGTTCAACGAGCCTTGGCTACATGAATTACACGCGAGCAGCCAACAGGGCAAAATGTGACAAACTGACACATTTGATGCCTATTTTATTTTATATGTTTAAAATGAATACTGTCTACTTGATACCTATTTTATTTTAGGTGTTTAAACTGAACAGTTTCGATGGGTTTTGACTTTTTTATTTCAAGTCACTTTTACTTTTTTTACATGTAGAGGTAATTTTTATATTTAATGAAAGTTGAATTTTTATAATGTAACAGATTGTCCATTTATCGTAACAGATATTCTACCTGTTATGACATATAGTTTATCTGTTGTAATGGGTTGATCATCTATTACATTATGTCAATGTTTCTAAGTCTATCTGTTGCAACAATGGGAAGACCTGTTTGATAATTTTCAATATATTACCTACCTACTGCAACATATGTCTAAATCTGTTTAATATTTTCCAACAAATGTGTCGTCTGTTGCAACAGATACATTATCTGTTGCAAAATTTGAATCTAGTATTCCATTTCAAATAATAAGTTCAAATCTAAGAAAAAAAATAAAATTCATAGATAAAATAAAATAAATCAAAGCCTTCAGAAATTAGCTGAAATAAATCAACAAATAAATAAAATGTAAAAAAATTATTATGGGTACAGATCTCAACAAATACATCAATAATTTAAGTAGTGATGCCAAGAATTCCTATGTAGGGGTGAGGTTATTACTTTGATAGACTCAAGCTATAAAGATTTACTCAATATGGACAAGTTGTTCTTCATTCGATGCTATAGAATTCGGCTTTGGTCATCGTGAATCTTTATTATTGCTTACGTACGGTTTCTGTGTATTTCTATAAAAAAGAGTAGCATATTGTCAATTTTGTTCAGCAGTAGCTTCTACATCCACCTAAAAAGCCAGAATTGGTTAATGCTAATCACGGAGATACAATAAAATAGAAAAGGATAACTCATCTGTTCTAGCAAATCAAACAGGTTTTTCTCCTATTTTAAATTGTCCCAAACATATTATATTTCTATTGTAATAGATGAATCAACTGTTGGGATAAATTTCTACAAAAAAAAGACCTGTATGATAATTTCCAACAGATAAACCATCTGTTGCAATATATAACTCATCTGTTGCAAGAGATAGGTCATCTGTTGGTACAAATAAAAGCGGTATAAAGAGTTGTTTGATTTGCTAAAATAGATGAGACATATGTTGCAACATATACTTTACCTAATGCAACAAGTTAGTCAACTGTTGCAATAGATGTATATATCTATTTGATAATTTTAAGCAGATTTGTCATCTATTGAAACAGATATGTGTCTGTTTGTTAGTTGGAACAGACATATATATTCACCTTTTTCAGCTTGTGTTGCTCTCCTTTGGCCATCGTACATTGCTCAATGCAAAACATGAACAGATGAGTTGCAATTTTACTTTTTGGATGCTTAATAATGCCTTGGAAATTACTTTTCTTCTCCTTTTACCCTTAATTTCTAATGGAATAGATGGATATAAAATCCTCTTTGATGGAATGACACCCTTCTTAGATGTAAATTCCTTTACAAAAACAGTTAATGTATTAATAGCATTAATAGCTATATCATGTTTTGCCTTGCAGTCTTGACATTTGTATCTAGAACATTCGCTGGGAGAGGCAAAATCTGTATAACCAGTATGATTATATTTATAATGGTTTGTTTTAAATACTATAAGAGGAGCATCATTAGCACCAACAACAACACCACTACCACCACCAACAGCTCCGTCACCACTAAGACCATCAACAATAATATGCCCACCCTCTAAAATTATTTTTCTTATAATGATTGTTGCTCCAAGAAATTCCATTTTTATTTTGTCAATGACCTTAGGGTTCGATAAAGTTTGCACAGACCGTAAAGTAAGAAAAAATGACATCTTCAACTCTCGATTGGTCGAAACTAGCAACGGATACAAATCTAACATAAATTATTACATATATTAGAATGATGATTAGATCATTCAAAAAAATTATTAATTAAAATAAAAAACTAGTTATAATTATACTTACTGCATCCTTTGGGGGTTGAAGAGATCAATAAATTTTACATTTTTATCAGTTTTGGTCGACAACCATCTCAAGATTCTTGGACAGGAAACTTCTTCCTGGTAGTTCACTTGTTGTCTCAAATATGGAATGGATTCAAATTCTCAAGCCTATAAAATAATGTCAATAAATCAAAATCATTATTGAGAAATGAATGATATCATAGTAAAAGAAAGAAATATTTACCATGAAAGCCCATGGAAAGTCATATAAGTTGACTGTCTTTGGTACTAATGGAGTCAACAAATATTTGACAGTCATTTTAAAGCTTTCATAACCCTAAGGATAGTTGTTAAACACCTCAAGATCCTCTGAGAGCTTTATTAAACCAATGCTTATATTATTGTTGACGTCTCTCGTCCAAAGAATATTATGTACAAACCAAACCAAGCACAATGACTGCTTGTTCTTCGTTAAAATTCTTTTTCCTTTCAATGCTTTTATTAAATTTTTATTTTTGAAGCTTGGACCAACAATGGACACCAGGTCATAACGATCACACGACTTGTCTTTGCTTTTTTTGGGTGTGCGAGGTATTTTTTGGGATTAGAATAGGTACAAAATTAGAAGGAGAAGGAAGATAATATTTTAGTCCAGTAACTATGACAAACTCCTTCCAACCAAAACAAACAGGCATGCCACAGTAATTTATCCACACCTCATCCATCTTATCTTTGTTTTCATACATAAACCTACACTTGAGAAGTAAATATACCATTTTAATTTGAAAATGAGCATTGTTGTCCTCCGACAAATTAAGATATTTCCCAAAGTAGCTATCCCTGAAATAAGCATCCAATTTTTGTTCTCAAAGTATTTTTCTGAAGGCATCAAAAGATTTTCCCATGGCTGACTTAACCACAAAATCACCCGTTAAATCGGTGGTACCATCGCCCTGCATTCTCACAGGATAACGATCAATGCTAAAGGTTTTAACCAAATCTTCAGAGGAAGGGCTATTAGCATTTGAATCATCTCTTTTGAAATATTCCTCTCCTTGTGTTCAGCATATTTTGCTCTTGATTGAGATAACATTTGTAAAGTGAGCTCATAGAGTGGTGGATGGAGCCTAGCTGCTTCACTTATTCCTTTACTTGGACTTGATTTGGTTTTTATTTTTTTGGGAGTCATATTATCTAAAATTAATAGAAACATAAAAAAATATATTGTAGTTGATTAATGCATCGTTAAAAAAGGATAACAGTAAATCTAACATACAAAATAGTAAAATAATAGATGAAACAAATCACACATCTGTTGCACCAGGTAGGTTATTTGTTGCACCAAATAACTAACCTGTTGCAATGGATGAGTAATCCATTACAATAATACAAAACCTATCACTCATTTCTTAAGACAGATAAATGGTATGTGCAATAAATCACACATCTATTGCAATATATAAGTGACCTGTTGGAACAGCTAAATAACTTTTTATAAAAAATAAGTAATCTTTTGTAATAATACAAAATATATCGCTCATCTATTGAGAAAGATGAATAGTCTGTGCAATTTGTTGTAATATATAATTAATCTGTTGAAATAGTTAAATAATCTGTAGCAACAACTGAGTAATCTATTGCGATAATACAAAGCATATCACTAATCTGTTGAGAAAGGTGAATGGTCTATACAACTGATCAAATATCTATTGCAATATATGAGTGATTTCAGTGAATAGTTAACTAACCTATAGCAACGGTTGAGTAATCTATTGCAACAATATAAAATATATTGCTCATCTGTTGAGAAAGATAAATAGTCTGTGCAACAGGTCATGCATTTATTCCAAGATATGAGTTATATTATTTATAATATTGGAAGAAATATAAATAATATAATAGAATGGTCGTCTGTTGCGACAGATGAATAATCAGTTGAAAAAATCAAGTTTTAGACATGTCCTGTTAGAAAAGTTGATAGGATTTTATCCAACAGAAAGTTCATCTGTTGCGTCAGATCTTTAATCTGATGGTTTCTGTGTTGCATCAGATGGTTAATCTATTGTGTCTAATTTTTAATCTGATGATTCCTCTGTTGCATCCGATAGTAAATTTATTGCATCATATAGTTAATCTATTACAAAATTTGGTTAATCTGTTGCATTAGATGGTTAAACTATTGCATCAGATGGTTAAGCTATTGCATCATATGCTAAATCTGTTGCATCAAATTTTTTATTTAATGGTTCCTCTGTTGCATTAGATGATTAATCTGTTGCATCAGATGGTTAGTGTATTGCATCATATAGTTAATCTATTGTATTAGAATTTTAATCTGATGGTTTCTGTGTTGCATTAGATGGTTGATCTGTTGCATTATATGCTAAATTTGTTGCATCAGATAGTCAATATGTTGCACCTGATGGATAATCTGTTGGAGAAAAAAAAGTACGAAGATTTTGTTCAACAGAGCAATAGTACTATCACCATTTTTACCAAGAACAAATCAAACCAGCAACGAGTGAAACACATTAAACTTCAAAATTAAATAATAAAAGAGATGAGAAGAAAAGAGAAGAGAAGAGAGAAATACCAGAAATTAGGGTTTTATTTAGACCACATTTTAAATTAAAGCAAAAAATATTGAAATTATTAACCAATACTATAAGAGAAGTTGGCTCAAGTTCCTCATTTTCTTCAAAACTAAAAAGACCATAATTTTTTACCTGTGAAAAAAGAAAAGGAACGATGAAGAATTCAAAGTTGTTATGGTCAGAGAGCAAAGTTATCACGTCGATTAATGGTTGAAGTTGAAAAAAAACTCAAAGCCCAAATATTTATCATCGGAGGTTGAAGTCGTTAGGGATTGAAAGGAGAAATTTGCAGAACTATTGGTTGAGAGAACCTATTCAGAAAGGGGAGAGAGACGATCGATGATTTGGATTGAAGAGGGGTGTGGGTTGGGTTGATTTGTATGTTTGAAAATATTAAAAAGTTTTGAAAATATTAATCAAGTCCACAATTAACTTAATCAAGTTTCTTAATTATGTTTTACCCTTTAAGTTTGTCAATGTCACCAATCCTTCATTCAAGATTTAAAAGACACCTTTCCTTTAATTTCCTCCACTCTTTTTTTGTTAGTGACACTATTGCATTTTTCTTGAAGATGATAATAGGATTGCATTATTGTCTCTACAACCACCAAACTTGATTAGCTTCTCAATTTTCTCAACATTTTATCTTGTTCATCTTTCTTCTTCATTCCTACAAGAAGAAATTAAGAATATACATTTTATCTTGTTCATCTTTCTTCTTCATTCCTACAAGAAGAAATTAAGAATATACTTATACGATATTGTTAGTTACTCTAAAATAACTTTAAAAAAAAATTGATCTTAACTGAACATCTCATAAGCGAAAACACAACATGGTAGAGTCAAATCTTGCCCGTGGGGCATAATTTGTAGTTTGAAAGTCCTTGAG
>NC_061112.1:84825267-84826623 GCF_002878395.1 Capsicum annuum
TCAAATCTTGCCCGTGGGGCATAATTTGTAGTTTGAAAGTCCTTGAGCTAATTAGGTCTTGCCTCTAAGGTAATAGTTGTAGAACATCTCATAAATAAAAACATAACGTGGTAAAGATAACTCATGCCCGTGGGGCATAATTTGTAGTTTGAAAGTCCTTGAGTCAAGTCTTGCAGCTAAGGCAATAGTTGTAGAATATCTCATAAATAAAAATATAATGTGGTAGATTTAACTTTTTCCCGTGGGGCATAATTTGTAGTTTGAAAGTCCTTGAGTCAAGTCTTGTCTCTAAGACAAGAGTTGTAGAATATCTCATAAATAAAAACATAATGTCGTAGAGTCAACTCTTGCCCGTGGGGCATAATTTGTTGTTTGAAAGTCCTTGGGCTAAGTCTTGCCTCTAAGGCAATAGTTGTAGAACATCCCATAAATGAAAACATAACGTGATAAAGTCAACTCTTGTCGTGGGGCATAATTTGTTGTTTGAAAGTCCTTGAGCTAAGTCTTACCTCTAAGGTAATAGTTGTAGAACATCTCATAAATGAAAACATAACGTGGTAGAGTCAACTCTTGCCCGCGGAGCATAATTTGTTGTTTGAAAGACCCTGAGCTAAGTCTTGCCTCTAAGACAATAGTTGTCTAACATCTCATAAATCAAAATACAATGTGGTAATGTTGACTTTTGCCCATGAAACATAACTTATTGTTTGAAAGTCCTTGAGCTAAGTCTTGCATCTAAGTCAATAGTTGTAGAACAGCTCATAAATGAAAACATAAGGTAGAGTCAACTCTTGCCCGTGGGGTATAATTTGTTGTTTGAAATTCCCTGAGCTAAGTCTTTCCTCTAAGATAAGAGTTATAAAATATCTCATAAATCAAAATACAATGTGGTAGTGTCGACTCTTGCCCATGAAACATAACTTGTTATTTGAAAGTCATAAGTCTTGCCTATACAATGTAGTAGTGTCAACTCTTGCCCATGAAACGTAGATTATTATTCGAAAATTGTAAGTCTTGCCTTTATAATGTGATAGTGTCAACTCTTATTCATGAGATGTAACTTGAATGAAAGAAATCGAAGAAAAGAACAAAAATAATAAAAAAAATTATGAAAAAAAAAGAAAAATATTTAAAAAACAAAAAAGAAAATGTAGAAATTGAGAGAGAATAGGAAAAAAATAAAGGTTGATAAAAAAAGAAAGATTAAATAAAAATAAAGGTAGAGAAAAATTTAAATAGGAAAAAAAAATTATAAAAGTAGACATTGAGAGCTGTAAAGAAAAAAAGTAACGGTTGAGATAAACTTAAAAGAAAAAAAAGGAAAGAAAAAATAAAAATAATATAAAAGAAAAAAGA
>NC_061112.1:84826723-84857401 GCF_002878395.1 Capsicum annuum
AAAAAATATTAGTTAATGGGTAAAGACTATTTTAAGAAAGCTTTTTTATTTGGGGCTAAAATTTGAAAGCCGCCCCAATTTGGGCTTATTTTTTAGATTCATCCAAGATAGGAAGTGGATAGAGGAACGATACGTAGAAGTGATACGTGTAAGTTTTTATGGCCCACATAATTAATTTATGTTGGTTTAATAATAATTAAACAAGTTAAATCCTAAATCAGTATGGGAAAGCTACCTAGTAGGATTAAAAATGCCTAATAGGATTAAAATTACTATTAGTGGGCTAACTACTTTTAGTGGGATAACTATTATATCCATAATTCACGTTGATGGAATGTGAAAATATAACTGTTCTCCATATTATAAAAAGGGTCCTCAAGAAGAATAAATTTCATCAAATTATTCTGAAACGTAAGGTAAAGACAGAAAGAAACAATACCTCTGCTCTGTGCTTCCGCTAATCTCGGCCAATAAGAAAGTTATGGAGAATTCCAGTATGTTTCTTGATTGGATTATTGTTATAGAATGGTATGTGAAAATCATTAAGTTCTACGTTCTTGAATAATTAATAGGATTATATAATCTATTAATTCCTTACATGTGATATCCGAGTAAGGTTTAAGAACTAATAATTTTTCATACGTAAAAGCAAAAGCTTTCTCTAAATTTTGTGATAAATTTGGGATTTACAATTACCATTATTAGTAGATTCCTAAGATTTGATGCCTAAATTGTGATGGCATTGTTTCTGGCCATTTAGTTGAATAAATTTTGAAATTTTATCATGATGGTGCCAAATTAAACTGTAAGTAACGTGATAATATATTCAATCGTTAACTTTGACCTGACTTGGACATTTTTGGCTTTTAGTTGGCTTATGTTAGTTGAAACATTGACAACCTAAGAACCTGAAATTTAAATAGATTGGAGAATAGAATATTGACAGCCTGGTCACTATTTAAGTATAAACATTAACTGAAGTTATGCTTAAATTTACTAGAGATGAAATAATTTCCTCTATGTTAAAGCAGTATGATGTGTTCTATTAGGTTTGGTCAAATAGAGTATGGATAACTAAATAACCAGATCATTCTTAATAAGTAATTAAAAAAAATTAAGATATGGATTGCTCATTGTTGAATGTAAACAAAAACTTAGTGAATAATTTGTTCAATATGGGTTTAATTTATTATGTTTGTTCTTTGTTATTCTAAATATCACGGAAACAACTCTTTATTGTTAGAATATTGTAGTATTCAATAATAAAATTTATTATTTTTTAATGTGACTTGAAAATTATATATGTAAGATTCATTAATTACCAAAGTGGTCGAATCTTTATGAAATTAAGTCCAAAATAAAGGTTAAGTTTAAATTAATTAATCATGAATCTTGATGCTTATAATCAATATAACAATTATGGGTAAATTGAGTTTTTGATTATAAGACATTTATGAATCACACAAAGGTTGGTTATTTGTTCTTATAATCACTAAACATTAAAGAGATAATTTAGATGCATCATTAGTTTTATTTATTTATCCAAAGATAATAAATATTATTAATTGATGCATTAAATATTATCAATTTGTATTAAATATACTTTTAAGCATCATTATATTTAAAGTTGTATTTTTATGTTTGGCCTAAAGGAGAACATCAATATACATTCAAGAAAGTAAACTATTTCTGAATTTGATAATGTGTTTAAACTAGTAACTCAAAGTATTAACAAATGAGCATTTTCTACTTGTAGCACTTGCCCTTCATTTGCACTCTACCTCTGTTACGATTTTTAACAGACTTAATTTTTTAGATTGGTGCGAACAGATCAGATTCCATCTTGGGGTTTTAGATCTTGATGTTGCACTTTACTCTGAGAAGCCAACTACTATTATTGAAACTAGCAGTGATGAAGAAAGGTCCTATTATAAGCATTAGGATCAGTCTAATAGATTAGGTTTGATGTTCATGCGAATGAATATTAAGGGCAACATAAAGACTACTCTACCAAAAACTGAAAATACAAAAGAACTTCTGAAACTTGTGGAAGAATCTTCTCAAACTGATGAGAAGTCTCTTGCTGGGACACTAATGGGATCTTTGACCATCATGAAGTTTGATGCTTCACGTACTATGCATGAGTATGTCATTAAAATGAAAAACATACTAGCAAGACTAAAGTCTTTGGGAATAGAAGTGGAACAAAATTTTTTTGTGCAATTCTGTAACACCCTGCAAATTTTCTTAGTCATTAGAGCTCTTTAAAGCATGCTAAGAGAAGCTTCACATTTAAAAAATTTGACTAAGTGTTGGAACTTTTTCATTTCATAAACCTTCAAACTTTTGATTTATTTCATGACCTTCCTGAACTCCGTTTGCTGATTTTTAAGTTGATTCACGATGGGGAAAGTCAATAGTACATCTCGGGTGGGTTTTAAAAATTTTTGAATAGTGTAAGGTCATGTTTGGTTGCCCAAAATAGAAGCTCAGGGCGATTAGCCCGTGTCGCCCAAGCTAGTCCCCCGAGATAGGCAAGGCGCCGCCCAGGATAGTCCCCCGGGCTAGGCAGGGCGCCGCCCTGGGTACTCTCCTAGCCCAAAAAATTTCAGCATTCTACCTCCGTGCTTTAAAGGGAAAAATGGTCAATTTCCCACCCCTATATAAACCCATAAACATAAGATTCATCCTTATTGCACCCAAAATATAATAGTTTATCACAATTTCTCTCAAGAATAAGTTAAGGTTTTCAATTGAGGATCCAAATTCAAGAAAATTCCTCCGTCAATCTTCGTAAAATCAAGAACTAAGGTATGTTACGTGTCGATTCTTGGGTCCCTTCTACCCAAGAAGTTCAAGAATCATTTTCTAAATTCAAAGATTATATATATTTGAGTTTTTCATGATTCATGTGAATTGAAATTGAAGTTTTTGTTGTTGTTGAGTTTTAATTCATGTTGTGGTTACAAACTCCCATGTTTTGATCCTAGTATGTGATATTTATGTGATACTCATGATAAAATCCCTTCAAGTTGCATGTTGATTGATGTATCTATGATAATTAGGTGTAGAATTTGTTGAATAACTAAAGCATGCTCCCTATATGTTCGATAGAATGCTTATGTGAAGAAAATAAAGTCATTATAGCATGTTAGTATGAAATCCCCAATTATGTATAAGTTAATTCTTGCCTAGTGGTTGTTGAAAGGACTTAGTGAATGAATTATACTATGTTGCATGTATTCCTATTCATGTGCATTCCTTATTAGATGAATTATGAGATATTAGTGTGCATTCCTATGCATGTACAAGTTTATGACTTTCAAGTACTTGAAGAGATGCCTTATTGATTGTATGGTGAATGATAGACTACTGTATGCTATTCAAGAATTGTCATGTCTTATTATTACATGCTATCGAGTCCTGGGGGTACTTGTACCTGACAATTTAGCAGTGTGCCTAAAGCCGAGTCAGTTTTAAAGATAATCTCAGTCGTTCCATGATCAGTAGGACTCAGCCAGTTACAGAACTTAGAAAGACTCAGTAATCTCAGTGTCAGTCTATCCCTATTTAGTATGCGGTTCAAACCTCAATATTATTCAAGTATTCGATTCAAAACTTGATAGTATTCAGTCAGATGACAGAATTTAGTAGTATTCCGTCAGTCAACGAAACTCAGTAACTTCAGTTCAATTTAGTTAACCAGTACAATCTGTAACAGTTCAGTCTAAGAATCAGTTCAGTGTCTTTTAGTTGGGAGTAGAATTCAGCACTGAGCGAGCCTAGGGATGGGGGCTCACCCACTAAATAGGAATAAGATCCCTAGGAGCAATCCCTAAGTTCCAGAACTACGTAACTAGTGTAGGTATGAGATGTCACCCGTTAGATAGGACTGACATACTCAGGGAACACCCGTTAATGCAAGGCTGATCTCAGGAATCACCCACTAGATTAGGGCTGACTCCATAGCAGCTGTCTTTACCCGTGGCACAATACTGACACCCTTCCAGCTGGGGTTACAGATTGGACCCCACTATTTTAAATTCGAGGCATGTCGGTTAGATAACTACTTACCACAATCTCAGTTTCAGATTCAGTCTCAGTGATAGAACTTAGTTCAGTTATAAAGATTTAGGAATATCAGATACAGTCACTCAACATAGTAAAAGACTTAGATAGCTTCATAGAATTCAGAGATCACCCACTAGATAGGACTGATCTCCAACCCAGTAAATCATTATAAATATCAATAGATTTAGAGATCACCCGCTAGATAGGACTGACCTCAAATATAGTCAATTAGTATCAGAAAACTCAAATATCAATATCAACAGACTTAGTTATTCAGTATCCCAGTGTTAGTAAAAGCAGATATCAGTGAATCAGTATTCAGAATTTAATATCAGTAAATAGATAGCAGTCATCAGTAAACCCAGTTATCAGTAATCCAGTTATTTGAACTCAGTATTCAGTATTACTACGATGTTAGCTATAGTTTTTGCGTTCATGTATGTCTTCGTTATTTAGTATACTCATGTTATTCAGTCAGCTTTAGTTCATTCATATAAGCCCTTGCATTTAGCCTTACCTCATCTAGCATACCAGTAAATTCTCATGTACTGATGCATACTTTTCTCTTGCGCTATGGTGTTTTATACCATAGGTTCAAAAACACGAGCTCCCGGGCATCCTTAGCAGTTCAGATTCAGTCAGCAGCAGTAGACTTAGTAGTAAGTCCTCATCATCCAAGGATATTCTCTTATTTCAGTATTGGATTAGATTTAGTATTTCAGCAGACGGAGTTAGTTAGGGGATTGTCCCATCAACTCCACAGTTCAGACATCTTAGAGGTTTTTTAGACTAGATGTTCAGACAGTTTTGTTAATATTCAGTTTTTAGTTGTATTTCAAATATTTAACCTTATGGTAAGTTTTCTACATTTTTACAGTATATTATTGTAACACCCCGTATTCAAGTACGTGTATTGGTGTATTCAAGTACGTGTATTGGTTTTATTTATATGGAATTAATTTTTTTTATTTTATTTATACCGGAATTTTCCCATCGATAGTTCCATGCGAAGGTTATTGGATAAGCTTTCCAATGATATAAAGATTTCCAAAAATGGATAGGTTTCGGATATAATCGAGTACGTTCGAAACTATAAAATGGTGGTCGGGATATTTGGGAATAGTAAATGTGCAGGAAAATTTCCTGCACACAAACTACTGAAGCCAGCTGAATTTTTGGGTCAACTTCAAATGATCATAACTCCCTTAGTATAATGAAATGGGAGATCTGTGACCTATGAAAAGAAATATATTTGAGTCTTCTTTCCAATGCAATTGGTTTCATCCAAATCCAACATCTGAGTAAGGAGTTATACTCGTTTTACTTCAGCCTATCAAAATAGATTTTTAGGGTCAACTTCAAACGACCATAACTCCTTGTACACGATGAACTGGGTGGCCTACTTTATATGAAATGAAATCCCTTTGAATTATCCTTCCAACTATACCAATTTCACCAAAATCCAATATCGGAGCAAAGAGTTATGGTCGATCTACTTTAGCTTATGAAAACAGTCTACCAAAGGACAGATTTGACATTATTTAAATTTTAAAGGCATTTTGGTCATTTCCTATTATATTATGGACGGGAATATATGTATATATACATGTATATGAGTTCAAAAACTCATTTTCATCATCAATCATTGAGGAAGAACAAACCCTAGCCAAATTTGACCTTTAAATTACATTTGATTCAACCGTAGAAATTCCAAAGTAATCCGATAACTGCGTTTGTCATCTCGAGAGCTTCGAGCAGCACCTATTATTTGTGAAAAAAGGATTGCATAATCAAGAGGTTAATTCTAAGGTACGAATATTGTTTTCCTTTGTTCTTTTTCATATGTATATATGTGATAGAGGATTATATGTATTGGTTGTTATTAAAAGGTGATGGAAATAGGGTTATGGACTATTTTGCATGGTTTGGTTGTATTGAATTGTGGAAGGTAGATATGGTTATTGAGTTATGGAAGGTGGATATGGTAATTGAGTTATGGAAGGTAGATATGGTGATATACTATTGAATTGATGATTATTTATGTCTATGGCTCAATTTAGTTTAATGGATTGGTTGGAAGGATAAATGAATCCAAACTTGATATTGGAGGATGTCGTATAAATATGCATGGCATGTGAATGTAATTGGAGTATAAAAGGGTTAAAGTGACACCCTTTATGGTGTAATTAAGGCTTACTACTTAACCACTAGTTTGGTGAATTCAAATAATTGAATTGTGACGTTTGGTTGCTAATACTAGATTGCTATATATGTTCATTATAGATAAGTAATCCAAAAAGATGGGAAGTCCATTTGGGACTAGTATTGAAGGTTGATAGTCAGGTATGTAAAGCATACTCTATACCATATCTTTGGCATGAAAGTGAATAATTGTTCTATTAAGAAAGTTTCCAAAGTTATTCAGTAACATGTGATCCATAATGGTTTTGTATGATGTCTTATGTTACCAATGAACTTGTTTCCACCCTACAAGATGTCAAGACATTCCAATACTTACTTGTTTTCCAAATCTTACATGTTTATTGCACTAATGAATGTCAGAAGGTATCCGGTTACTCAAACAAGATCCATATGCTATTATTGACTCCAAAACGTTTCATTGATATACCAATAAGTTCCTACTTCATTGTTATGGCATTGATGACTCCAAAATACCTCATTGATGTGCCAATGAGTTCTTACTTCATTGTTATTGCATTGATGGTCTATTTATATGTCTCTTATTGATGTATCATTGTTTCAAAGTATCAAAAATGCGGTGGCGACCGAAATAACAATCTCAAAGATTAATTGAACTAAGTAATGGAAGTTCTCTCTTATCGGGTGGTATCCCAGGGGCATAAGCCTATCATGGGTCGATCCCTACTTATGTGTTTATGGGTGGTATCCCAAGGGCATAAGCCTATCATGGGTCGATCCCAATTGATATGTGCTGGAGGCATCCTAATGGTCACAGTACAGTACAGTAATGATTACAAAAATGATAAGACCAAAGGTAAAGTAATTGAATAAATACAATGTACAGGTTGTCACAATCTCTAGTAAGTGTGGTCCACTCCTATTATGATTTATTCACTTGTTTCTGATTTTTATTGAGCTCCTATATCATATGTGATTATCTACAGATTTATATACTCAGTACATATTTCGTACTGACATCCCCCATGGGGGACTTGCATTTGATGCTGCAGGCATAGGTACCTCAGCTCATACATCACACAAGTAGGAGCTAGGATATCCAGCTACTTTTGGTGAGCTCCAGTTTTCTTTGGGACTTTCCGTGTCATATCCAGTCATTTTTGGCATTGTATAGAAGTTAATTATATGGCGGGGTGTGTCCCAACCTAAGTTAAACTCTGTGTATTTTCTAAAGGCTTTGTAGACCTAATGTTCAGTCAAGGTGGTGTTTTGTTAATAGACGTGATGGCTTCAACGGCTAAGTATTGTATATACATATATATGTGTGCTCGAGCTTATATAGGTGATTATTTCCTTTTATATGCGACATGATGTTGTTCGAATTTCGGGTTGTCATAGAGGTATGCATGGGAAGTATAAGGTTATGAGCTGGTTCTCCGGGGCCTCCTCGGTTACGGGTGCCAGTCCGCTCCAATAGGATTTAAGGCATGACAATTATGCAGTGCTCAATTACAGGTACTAGAAAAGGGTTAGCTTATGGTCCTTCGGTATTATAAGCACCATGTAGCGTCCGGGGTACCAAACTTGGGGCATTACAAACTTGGTATCAGAGCCAAAGGTTTAATAGTATCCTAGAAAATCTGAAAGCGGCATCTAGTAGAGTCTTGTGTATGGGTGTGTTGCACACCATATTTATGTACAAGAGGCTATGAGATATTTTAGGAATAGTTTTCCTTCTTTTAGTATTCATGTCGTATGAGTGAGCATGAGCTCAAATTAAACTCTCAATCTAATCTATTTCCTTCTTTCAATTATAGAATATACCTCCTCGCGGAGCTAATGCCCTTAGGGAGGATATCCAGCCACCTCAGCCCGTAGATTCCTTGAATGAGAATGTGTCACATGTAGAGTTTTGGGCAGCTTTTCAGGTGCTAGCCCAAGCTGTAACAACTAATTTTTAGGGTAACCATCAGGATGCATCCCCACCTCAGTAAGATGGGGGTTCAGCCATAGCTAGGATCAAAACTTTTTTTAGAATGAACCCGTCAGAAGTATTTGGGTCAATAGCAGGTGACCCACAACTTTATCTTGATGAGGTGAAGAAGATCACTCAAGTTATGCATGTGTCAAAAGAGGAGAGTGTAGAATTGGCATCCTATACGTTGAAGGATGTTGCTCATGATTGGGTAGTATATGAAAGAAGAGTAGAGGGGAGGATGCAGCTCCTATGACTTGGCAAATATTTTAGGATACGTTTTTAGATAAGTTTTTCCTGCTCGATATGAGGGAAACAAAGGTACAAGAGTTTATGAACCTGAGGCAAAGATCCATGGCACTGAAGGAATATTGCCTTAAGTTCAATCAGTTATCTAAGTATGTCCCTGAGTAGATGGCTGACCCGAGGTCAAGTATGAGTAAGTTTGTGACCGGTGTGTTGGGGTTGGTGGTTAAAAAGTGTAGGACTGCTATGCTCAACAGGGACATGGATCTTTCTAGGTTGATGATGCATGCTCAGCAGATTGAGGCAGATAAATCTAAGAAAAGAGAGAGTGAATAAGAAAGCCAGAATAGGTAGTTTTAGTTTTTCTCAGATAGGGTCAAAAGGTGGTAACCGTTCTCAGCATAGTCAGAATTTTTCAATCCCATCTCCTTCCTCAACTAGTGCACCAGTACCAAAGTTTAGGAATGACAGTCATGATGGGGTGCCAGGCTCCAAAACCCAGGGTAGTATGAGAAATGATTGTACCTATCTACTTTGTGGAGAGTATGGTAAGAATCACCTAGGTGTTTGCAGAGCAGGTAGTGAGGTATGTTTTGGATGTGATAAGCCAAGCCACAGGTTGTAGGAGTATAGAGTAATGGCTCAGAGGGGTAGATATTTGCGTCAGCAGGGCACCACTTCCAGTGCCATTAGTGGTCAGCGTTAGAATAGATTTTATGCACTCCAAATACGTTATGATCAGAGACGTTTCCCTAACATAAATTCTGGTACGTTATAAGCCCTTCATCTTCATGATGTTCATTGCTATATCTCTTGCTCCCATTTGAGCTTAAGTTTTCAGCATGAGTTAGTTAGTAAAGCCAGCAAGTCAATTTAACATTCAGACAGTCAGATTTGTATAGTTTATTTTCTCATCTTTCCATTTAGTCATGCTATCAGAAATCTCAGGAATATAACTATTCTAAGATAGAAAGTCCCAGTAGTTGTAAGATCAGCTCAGTTCATGAGTCATGCATTAGTTTCGGGTCCCAGATGTTTAGTTATGATCCAATTCATAGGTGCCTTATGCATCGCCTTAGTTTTCCAGTACCCCAGTAAAGTAAGCATTCTTAGAGGGACCTAATTTCCCAAGGGGGAGATACTCTATAATTCCCTGATGTTTTTATGTCCTTAAACCATTCAGTTTCATGCTCAGATTTTCATTACAAACTTAGCATCAGTTAGCATTGCCTATTCAGCCATACATTTAAGAGTCAGTTCAGTCAGATATTCATGCATTAGATATGTATGTTCAGTAGGAGAAACTCAGTTTATCAGTATTTTAGTCATGCATTCATAACAACAACTCAGTTAGATATCCGTGCATCAGATATGCATGTTTAGTAGAAAATTTCAGTATATCAGTAGTTCCAGTTATGTAGTCATGTTTCAGATGTTCATGTCCCCCAAGTAAGTTTAGTCTATCAGTAATCTTATCTTAGTCAGTCTCATTCGAGGACGAATATTCCCAAGGGGGAGATATTATAATAGCCCACAAATTTTCTTAGTCGTTAGAGCTCTTCATAAGCCTTTGAACTTTGATGATTTATTTTGTGACCTTCCTGACCTCCATTTACTAATTTTTAAGTTGATTCATGATGGGGCAAGTCAATAGTACATCTCGGGTGAGTTTTAAAATTTTTCGGATAGTGTAAGGGCATGTTTGGTTGTCCAAAACAGTAGCTCGAGGCAATTAGCCTACGCCGCCCTAGCTAGTCCCCCAAGATAGGCATGGCAAAACCTAGGATAATCCCTCGGGTTAGGCAGGGCACCGCCCTAGGTACTCCCCTGGCCCAAAAAATTTCAGCATTCTACCTCCGTGCTTTTAAGGGCAAAATGGTAAATTTCCTACCCCTATATAAACCCATAAACATGAGATTCAGCATTATTACACCCAAAACATAGTGGTTCATCACAATTTATCTCAAGAAAAAGTTAGGGTTTTTAATTGAGGATCCAAATTTAAAATTCCTCCATCAATCTTCGTAAAATCAAGAACTAAGGTATGTTAGGTGTTGATTCTTGGGTCCTTTCCACACAAGAAGTTCAAGAATCCTTTTTTAAATTAAAAGATTATATATATTTGAGTTTTTCATGATTCATGTGAATTGCAATTAAAGTTCTTGTTGTTATTGAGTTTTAATTCATGTTGTGATTACAAACTCCCAAGCTCTGATCCTAATATGTGATATTTACGTGATACTCATGATAAAACCCCTTCAAGTTACATATTGATTGATTTATCCATGATAACTAGGTGTATAATTTGTTGTATAACCAAAGCATGACCCCTATAAGTTTGATAAAATGCTTATGTGAAGAAAATAGAGTCAATATAGCTTGTTAGTATGAAATCCCCAATTATGTATAAGTTAATGCATGCCTAGTGTTTGTTGAAAGGACTTAGTGAATGAATTATGCTATGTTGCATGTATTCCTATTCATGTGCATTCCTTATTGGATGAATTGTGAGATATTAGTGTGCATTCCTATGCATGTACAAGTTTATGATTTTCAAGTGCTTGAAGAGATACCTTATTGATCCTATGGTGAATGATAGACTATTGTATGCTATTCAAGAATTGTAACGTCTTATTATCTACATGCTATCGAGTCTTGGGGGTACTTGTACTCAACAATTTAGCTGTGTGCCTAGAGTCGAGTCAGTTTTCAAGATAATCTCATTAGTGCCATGATCAGTAGGACTCAGTTAGTTACAGAACTTAGAAAGACTCAGTAATCTCAGAGTCAATTTATCCTTGTTCAGTATGCTATTCAGACCTCAATAGCATTCAAGAATTTGGTTCAGAACTCAATAGTATTCAGTCAGATGACAGAATCTAGTAGTATTTCATCAATCAACGAAACTTAGTAACCTCAGTCCAGTTCAGTTAACCAGTATGATCAGTAATAATTCAGCCTAAGAATCAGTTCAGTGTCTTTTAGTTAGGAGTAGGATTCAGCATCGAGCGAGCCTAGGGATGGGGGCTCACTCGCTAGATAGAACTAAGATCCCTAGGAGCAATCGCTAAGTTCCAGAACTACGTAGCAAGCATAGGTATGAGATTTTACCCATTAGATAGGAATGACATACTCAAGGATCACCCGTTAGTGCAGGACTAATCTCAGGAGTCACCCGCTAGATTAGGTGTAATACCCGTGCTTATTCCTATCTAGAAATCATCTCAAGGATGCTAGTACTTTATTTGAAATAAAAATCTATTTTTGTACCCGTGGTATTTTTGATATTTCTACTTTCTATCACGTGGTAAATTGAGTAAGCTTTCTAACGATGCCAATTTTGTCCAAATCCGACACCAGACGAGGAAGTTATGGATGTTTTACTCAGAATTGACCGAAACGCCCAGGTGCAATGTCCAAAATAAACCGCCAAACAAGTGATGGACCGCCACTTTAACCATCACAGCCAAGGAAGTAGGGCCACGTTCTGGATAAGGATTGACAGCTGAGTTGATGGACCGTTAGATTTTTTAATGAACCGTCATTCAGGCCGTCAACTCTTATACAGTGAACCCCATTTCTGGTCCACGTATAACGGTTGAAATGATGGACCGTCAAGTTTTTTATGAACCATCATTCGGGTCGTCACACGCCACATTCAGTTTATTTCCAGGCCATTTTAACAATTGTATTTTGGTCACTTACCACTCGCCTATATATACCCAGATGAGTTTGAATTCCGCCATTTTGCTCATTATTATTTCACAAATAAAAACTAGGGTTTCTCATGCCACATTCAATTTATTTCAGTTTATGATTTCCCATGAATTCCATGTGAGTGATATGCATTGTTGTTGTAATATGGATTGACCATGATATTGAAGCTATGCAAGTATATACATGTTGTATGAATTTTCCTTCCATGTATAAGATGTTGAGAACTATGCTTAGGGTGATATCCCCTACTTATGATATTGTAAATTATGGACTCTACTCTTATGATCAAGTCAGTCATGTGTGTCAGTTCCTTCCATCAAGTCCTGGGGGACTTGTACCTAAAAAAATATAGTTCTGCGCCTAGATTCATGTCATGTTATCACGATAATCTCAGTCAAGCCATGATCTATAGAACTCAATCTGGCATGTAACTCAGGAAACCTCAGAAATCCCATGATCTCAGTTAATTCTCAGATAGTAGTACTATTCCGTCAATCAACGGAAGTCAGTTACGAAGTTTATGTACCATCAGTTAAATCACGTTCAATCTCTTCAGATGGTAGTAGAAGTTAGCACCGAGTGAACCCAAGGATGGGAACTCACCTGCCAGTTTAGGATGTAATTCTTAGTAATCATCCTTAAGTTTTAAAACTACGTAGCCAGCGTAGGTTGAGACATCTTAACCTATAAGATTTGGGTTGATGAGTTGGCTTAATCCATCAGTTTAGGGTTCCCACCGTTCTTATTTTGAGTACCTTCCAGCTAAGGGTCACTCACAATTGTCCTTACCAGTGGCGCGGTATTCACACCCCTTCAGTCGAGGCAGAGATTGGACCCCAACTTAGCTACATATGTTGCTGGGGCATGTTGTTCAAACAACTACCTCCCACAGTTTCAGTCTTAGTTTCAGCAAAAGAACTCAGATAGTTCTTTAGGTTTCAATATTCCTAGACTATCAGATACAGTCAATTCCGTTACAATACAAAACTCAGGTAGTTTCATTAGATTCAGGACTGTCAGATACAGCCACCCATGTTATCATGATTCCAGTGTTATTCATGTTAGATATCAGTAAACCATGTATTAGCGTACAGATCTAATTATCACGTATTCATGATTCCAGTTACTATGTATGCATGTTTGCACTCTTACGTTTATATTAGTCAATCAGTTAGCATCTTTCATGCATGTAAACCCTTTTGCATTTAGCCTACCTCACTTGTATACTCAGTATTCCCAGTTGTACTAACGTATTTTTGTTATGGTGCTTTCTTTTACGTTACACCATAGGTTCACAGATATGAGCTCCAGATCAGCATTAGCAGTAGCATTCCAGTTGCAGAGTTATAGTGAGTCCTCATCCATTCGAGGATAATATTATTTATTTCAGTTTAGTTTTGCTAAATGGAGTTAGTTGGAGACATGTTCCTTCAACTCCTTATTCAAATAGTATTTAGGGGCTTTCAGATTTAGTTCAGATTTAATTCAGATTTTAGTTGTTTTGGGTATTCGTTACCCCATACGGATATGATGATTTGTCAGATATTTTATTCAATTGAACCTTATGGCCTATTGTTTATGTTTTTCGCATTATTACATCATATATTGCAGTATACAGGTACAGATATCAGTCATGGGTTAGCTGGTGGTCCTTCGAGGTCATAACCATCGTGTGGCTTTCCGGTTCAAAAAATTGAGGCGTTACATTAGGGCTGACTCTATAGCTGTTGTCTTTACACATGGCACGGTACTGACATACCTTTCTAACTGGGGTTACAGCTTGGACCCTACTAGTTCAGATTCAAGGCATGTCGGTTAGATAAATACTTCCTACAGTCTCAGATTCAATCTCAGTGATAGAACTCAGTTCAGTTATACAGATTTAGAACTGTCACATACAGTCACTCAGTATAGTAAGGAACTTAGATAGTTCCATACAATTCAGAGATCACCCGCTAGATAGGACTGACCTCAAATATAGTCAATTAGTATCAGAAAACTCAAATATCAATATCAACAGACTTAGTTATTCAGTAACCCAGTGCTAGTAAAAGTAGATATCAGTGAATCAGTATTTAGAATTCATTATCAGTAAATAGATAGCAGTCATTAGTAAACCCAATTATCAGTAATCCAGTTATTTGAACTCAGTATTCAGTATTACTACGATGTTAGCTATTGTTTTTGCGTTCATGTATGTCTTCGTCATTTAGTATACTCATGTTATTCAGTCAGCTTTAGTTCATGCATATAAGCCCTTGCATTTAGCCTTACCTCATCTAGTATAACAGTAAATTCTCACATACTGACGTATACTTTTCTCTTGCTCTATGGTGTTTTATACCATAGGTTCAGAAATACGAGCTCCCGAGCATCCTTAGCAGTTCAGATTCAGTCAGCAGCAGTAGATTTAGTAGTGATTCCTCATCATCCGAGGATATTCTCTTATTTTAGTATTGGATTAGATTCAGTATTTTAGTAGACGGAGTTAGTTGGGGGATTGTCCCATCAACTCCACAGTTCAGATAGCTTAGAGGTTTTTTAGAATAAATGTTCAGACAGTTCTATTAGTATTTAGTTTTTAGTTGTATTTCAAATATTTAACCTTATGGAAAGTTTTCTGCATTTTTACTGTATATTATGCAGTGCTCAGTTACAGGTACCAAAAAAAGGTTAGCTTATGGTCCTTCAAGATTATAAGCACCGTGTAGCATCTGGGGTACCATACTTGGGGCATTACAACCTTGGTATCAGAGCCTAAGGTTTAATAGTATCCTAGAAAATCTGAAAGCCACATCTAGTAGAGTCTTGTGCATGGGTGTGTTGCACACCACTTTTATGTACAAGAGGATATGAGATGTTTTAGGAATAGTTTCCCTTATTTCAGTATTCATGTCGTATGAGTGAGCATCAGCTCAAGTTAAACTCTCAGTCTAATCAATTTCCTTTTTTTAATTATAGAATATACCTCCTCGCAGAGCTAATGCCCTTAGGGAGGATAACCAACCACCTCAGCCCGTAGATTCCTTGAATGAGAATATGTCATATGCAGAGGCGATAGCCCAAGCTGTGACAACTAATTTTCAGGGAAACCGTCAGGCTGCATCCCCACCTCCGCAAGATAGGGATTCGGCCATAGCCAGGATCAGAACTTTTTTTAGAATGAACCCGCCAGAATTCTTTGGGTCAATAGCAGGTGACCCACAACTTTATCTTGATGAAGTGTAGAAGATCACCCAAGTTATGCATGTTTCAAAAGAGGAGAGTGTAGAATTGGCATCCTATACGTTGAAAGATGTTGCTCATGATTGGGTAGTGATATAAAAGAAGAATAGAGGGGAGGATGCAGCTCCTATGACTTGGCAAATATTTCAGGATGCATTCTTAGATAAGTTTTTCCTACTTGAGATGAGGGAAACTAAGGTATAAGAGTTCATGAACCAAAGGCAAGGCTCCATGACACTAAAGGAATATTACCTTAAGTTCAATCAGTTATCTAAGTATGTCCCTGAGCAGATGGCTGACCCGAGGTCAAGTATGAGTAAGTTTATTACCGATGTGTTGGGGTTGGTGGTAAGAAGTGTAGGACTGCTATGCTCAACAAGGACATGGATCTTTCTAGGTTGATGATGCACACTCAGCAGATTAAGGCAGAGAAATTTAATGAAAGAGAGAGTGAATAAGAAAAATAGAATAGGTAGTTTTAGTTTTTCTCAGATAGGGTCACAGAGTGGTAACTGTTCTCAACATAGTCAGAAGTTTTCAGTCCCAGCTCCTTCCTCAACTAGTGCACCAGTACCAAAGTTTAGGAATGATAGTCATGATGGGGTGTCAGGCTCCAAAACCCAAGGTAGTATGAGAAATAATTGTACCTATCTACTTTGTGGAGAGTGTGGTAAGAATCACCTAGGTACATACAGAGCAGGAAATGAGGTATGTTTTAAATATGGTAAGCCAAGCCACAGGTTACATGAGTGTAGAGTAATGGCTCAGAGGGGTAGAGATTTGCATCAGCAGGACGTCACTTCCAGTACCACTAGTGGTCAGCATTAGAACAGATTTTATGCACTCCAGATATGTCATGATCAGGGAGGTTTCCCTAACATAGATTCTGGTACGTTATAAGCCCTTCATCTTCATGATGTGCATTGCTAGATATCTTGCTCCCATCTGTGCTTAAGTTTTCAGCATGAGTTAGTTAGTAAAGCCAGCAAGTCAATTTAACATTCAGACAGTCAGATTTGTATAGTTTGTTTTCTCATCTTTCCATTTAGTCATCTATCAGAAATCTCAGGAATGTAGCTATTCTAAGATAGAAAGTCCCAGTAGTTGTAAGATCAGCTCAGTTCATGAGTCATGCATTAGTTTTGGGTCCCAGATGTTTAGTTATGATCCAATTTGTAGGCGTCTTATGCATCGCCTTAGTTTTCTAGTATCCCAGTAAAGTAAGCGTTCTTAGAAAGAGCTAGTGTCCCAAGGGGGAGATACTCTATAATTCCCCGATGTTTTTATGTTCTTAAACCATTCAGTTTTATGCTCAGATTTTCATTACAAACTTAGCATCAGTTAGCATTGCATATTCAGCCATACATTCAAGAGTCAGTTCAGTCAGATATCATGCATTACTTATGTATGTTTAGTAGGAGAAACTCAGTTTATCAGTATTTCAGTCATGCATTCATAACAACAACTCAGTTAGATATCCATGCATCAGATATGCATGTTTCGTATGAAATTTTAGTATATCAGTAGTTCTAGTTATGTAGTCATGTTTCAGATATTCATGTCCCCCAATTAAGTTTAGTCTATCAGTAATCTTATCTTAGTCAGTCTCATTCGAGGATGAATGTTCCCAAGGGGAAGATATTATAATACCCCACAAATTTTATTTGTCGTTAGAGCTCTTCATAAGTCTTAGAACTTTGATGATTTATTTTGTGACCTTCCCGACCTTTATTTATCGATTTTTAAGTTGGGGCAAGTCAATAGTACATCTCGGGTGAGTTTCAAAATTTTTCAAATAGTGTAAGGGCATGTTTGGTTGCCCAAAACAGTAGCTCGAGGAGATTAGCCCGCGCTGCCCTGGCTAGTCCCCCAATATAGGTATGGTTCCACCCAGGATAATCCCCCAGGCTAGGTAAGGCACCCCCCTGGGTACTTTCCTGGCCCAAAAAATTTCAGCATTCTACCTCCGTGCTTTTAAGGGCTAAACGGTAAATTTTCTACCCCTATATAAACCCATAAACATGAGATTCAGCCTTATTACTCCCAAAACATAGTGCTTTATCATAATTTCTCTCAAGAACAAGTTAGGATTTTTAATTGAGGATCCAAATTTAAAATTCCTCCATCAATCTTCGTAAAATCAAGAACTAAGGTATGTTAGGTGGTGATTCTTGGGTTCCTTCCACACAAGAAGTTCAAGAATCCTTTTTTAAATTCAAAGATTATATATATTTGAGTTTGTCATAATTCATGTGAATTGCAATTGAAGTTCTTGTTGTTGTTGAGTTTTAATTCATGTTGTGATTAAAAACTCCCAAGCTTTGATCCTAATATGTGATATTTATGTGATACTCGTGATAAAACCCCTTCAAGTTACACATTGATTGATTTATCCATGATAATTAGGTGTATAATTTGTTGTATAACCAAAGCATGACCCCTATAAGTTTGATAAAATGCTTATGTGAAGAAAATAGAGTCATTATAGCTTGTTAGTATGAAATCCCCAATTATGTATATGTTAATGCATGCCTAGTGTTTGTTGAAAGTACTTAGTGAATGAATTATGCTATGTTGCAAGTATTCCTATTCATGTACATTCCTTATTGGATGAATTATGAGATATTAGTGTGCATTCCTATGCATGTACAAGTTTATGATTTTCAACTGCTTGAAGATATTCCTTATTGATTGTATGGTGAATGATAGACTGTTGTATTCTATTCAAGAATTATAACGTCTTCTTATTTACATGCTATCGAGTCTTGGGGGTACTTGTACCCAATAATTTAGCTGTGTGCCTAGAGCCGAGTCAGTTTTCAAGATAATCTCATTAGAGCCATGATCAGTAGGACTCAGTTAGTTACAGAACTTAGAAAGACTCAGTAATCTCAGTGTCAGTCTATCCTTATTTAGTATGCTGTTCGAACCTCAATAGCATTCAAGTATTCGGTTCAGAACTCAGTAGTATTCAGTCAGATGATAGAATGTAGTAGTATTCCATCAATCAACGAAACTCAGTAACCTCAGTCATGTTTAGTTAACCAGTACGATCAGTAACAGTTCAGCCTAAGAATCAGTTCATTGTCTTTTAGTTGGGAGTAGGATTCAGAACCGAGCGAGCCTAGGGATGGGGGCTCACCCGCTAGATAGGACTGAGATCCCTAGGAGCAATCGCTAAGTTCCAGAACTACATAGCAAGCATAAGTATGAGATGTTACCTACTAGAAAGGACTGACATACTAAGGGATCACCCGTTAGTGCAGGACTAATCTCAGGAGTCACCAGCTAGATTAGGTGTAATACCCGTGCTTATTCCTAGCTAGAAATCATCTCACGGATGCTAGTACTTGCTTTGAAATAAAAATCTATTTTTGTACCTGTGGTATTTTTGATATTTCTACTTTCTATCAAGAGGGAAATTGAGTTAGCTTTCTAACGATGCCAATTTTGTCCAAATCCGACACCAGACAAGAAAGTTATGGATGTTTTACTCAGAACTGACCGAAACGCACAGGTGCGACATCCAAAATAAACCGCCAAACAAGTGATGGACCGCCACTTTGACCGTCACAGCCAAGGTAATAGGGCCACGTTCTGGATAAGGATTGACAGCTGAGTTGATGGACCGTTAGATTTTTTAATGAACCATCATTCAGGCCGTCAACTCTTATCCAGTGAACCCCATTTCTGGTCCATGTATGACGGTTGAAATGATGGACTGTCAAGTTTTTGATGGACCATCAGTCGGGTCGTCACAAGTCACATTTAGTTTATTTCCAGGCCATTTTAACAGTGCTATTTTGGTCACTTACCACTCACCTATATATACCCAGATGAGTCTGAATTCAGCCATTTTGCTTATTATTATTTCACAAATAAAAACTAGGGTTTCTCTCTAAATTTAATATCCAAATAAAAAGACCCAATTTTCTTCAAAAAAATCAAAGGATTTCAAATCCTTCGAGTTCAAAAACATCAAGAACCCTGAGTCAGGTATGCGTAGTATTCATCTATGGATCCATTTCATTCATAGAGCTCAAGAACTATGTTTTAAATATTATTTTATGGTTGTCTTGTTGTTATATGAGCATGTACATGTTGATGATTGTTGTTTAAGTTTCAAGATGATATATTAAGGTGTTTTCATGAAGTATAAGTGTTTGTTAGTTGAAACCCATTATCCTTATATGGCTTAATATGCTAAAATTCATGAACACACTTAAGCTAAAAGAATGCATGCAAAGTGTTTGATAACATGCCTAGGATGATAGAATTCATGTCCCATGATTTAACAAATCTTAAATGACAAGTCCATGCTCTATGTTTTATGATTTCCCATGAATTCCATGTGAGTGATATGCATTGTTGTTGTGATATGGATTGACCATGATATTAAAGCTATGCAAGTATATATATGTTGTATGAATTTCCCTTCCATGTATAAGATGTTGAGAACTATGCATAGGGTGAAATCCCCTACTTATGATATTGTAAATTGTGGACTCTACTCTTACGATCAAGTCAGTCATGTGTGTCAATTCTTTCCATCGATTCTTGGGGGTACTTGTACCTAAAAAAATATAGTTGTGTGCCTAGATCCATGTCATCTTATCACGATAATCTCATTCAAGCCATGATCTATAGAACTCGGTCTGGCATGTGACTCAGGAAACTTCAGAAATCTCATGATCTCAGTTAATTCTCAGATAGTAGTACTATTCCGTCAGTCAATGGAAGTTAGTTACTAAGTCCATATACCATCAGGTAAATCACGTTCAGTCTCTTCAGATAGGAATAGAAGTTAGCACCGAGTGAACCCAAGGATGGGAACTCACCTGCCAGTTTAGGATGTGATTCTTAGTAATCATCCTTAAGTTTTAAAACTACGTAGCCAGCGTAGGTTGAGACATCTTAACCTATAAGATTAGGGTTGATGAGTTGGCTTAATCCGTCAGTTTAGAGTTCCCACCGTTCTTATTTTGAGTACCTTCCAGCTAAGGGTCACTCACAATTGTCCTTACCAGTGGCGCGGTATTCACACCCTTTCAGTCGAGGCAGAGATTGGACCCCAACTTAGCTATATATGTTGTTGGGGCATGTTGTTCAAACAACTACCTCCCACAGTTTCAATCTTAGTTTCAGCAAAAGAACTCAGATAGTTCTTCAGGTTTCAATATTCCTAGACTATCAGATACAGTCAATTCCGTTACAATACGAAACTCAGGTAGTTTTATTAGATTCAGGACTGTCAGATACAGCCACCCATGTTATCATGATTCCAGTGTTATTTATGTTAGATATCAGTAAACCATGTATTAGCGTACAGATCTAATTATCATTTATTCACGATTCCAGTTACTATGTATGCATATTTGCACTCTTACGTTTATATCATTCAGTCAGTTAGCATCTTTTATGCATGTAAACCCTTTTGTATTTAGCCTACCTCACTTGTATACTCAGTATTCCCAGTTGTACTAACGCAATTACATTATGGTGATTTAGTTGCAGAGTTGTAGTCAGTCCTCATCCATTCGAGGATGATATTATTTATTTCAGTTTAGTTTTGCTAGATGGAGTTAGTTGGAGACATGGCCCTTCAACTTCTTATTCAGATAGTATTTAGGGGCTTTCAGATTTAATTCAGATTTCAGTTATTTTGGGTATTCGTTACCCCATATGGATATTATGATTTGTCAAAAATTTTATTCAGTTGAACCTTATGGCCTATTGTTCATGTTTTTCGCGTTATTACATCATATATTGCAGTATACAGGTACAGATATCAGTCATGGGTTAGTTGGTAGTTCTTCGGGGTTATAAGCACCGTGTGGCCTTCTGGTTCAGAAAATCAGGGTATTATATTAGGGCTGACTCTATAGCAATTGTCTTTACCCGTGGCATGGTACTGAAACCCTTCCAGCTGGGGTTATAGGTTGGACCCCACTAGTTCAGATTCAAGGCATGTTGGTTAGATAACTACTTCCTACAGTCTCAGTATTAGATTCAATCTCAGTGATAGAACTAAGCTCAGTTATACAGATTTAGAACTGTCAGATAAAGTCACTCTGCATAGTAAGAAACTTAGATAGTTCCGTATAATTTAGAGATCACCCGCTAGATAGGACTGATCTCTAACACAGTAAATCATTATCAATATCAGTAGATTCAGATATCACTCGCTAGATAGATCTGATCTCAGATATATTCAATCAGCATCAGAAAACTCAGATATCAATATCAGCAGACTCAGTTATTCAGTATCCCAGTGTTAGTAAAAATCAGATGTCAGTGAATCAGTATTCAAAATTCAGTATCAGTAAATTTAGATAGTAGTTATCAGTAAACCCAGTTATCAGTAATCCAATTATTTGACCTCAGTATTCAGTGTTACTATGATTTTAGCTATATTTTATGCGTTCATGGATGTCTTCATCATTTAGTATACTCATGTTATTTAGTCATCTTTAGTTCATGCATATAAGCACTTGCATTTAACCTTACCTCATCTAGCATACCAGTACATTCTCACGTACTAATGTATATTTTTCTCTTACCTATGGTGTTTTATACTATAGGTTCAGAAACACGAGCTCCCGAGCATCCTTAGCAGTTCAGATTCAGTCAGCAGTAGTAAACTTAGCAGTGAGTCCTCATCATCCGAGGATATTCTTTTATTTCAGTATTACATTAGATTCAGTATTTTAGTAGATTGAGTTAGTTGGGAGATTGTCCCATCAAGTCTACAATTTAGATAGTTTAGAGGCTTTTCGAACTAGATGTTTAGACAGTTGTGTTAGTATTTAGTTTTCAGTTATATTTTAGATATTTAATCTTATGGCAAGTTTTCTGCATTTTTATAGTATATTATGCAGTGCTCAGTTACAGGTACCAGAAAAGGGTTAGCTTGTGGTCCTTCTAGATCATAAGCACCGTGTAGCGTCCAAGGTACCAGACTCGGGGCATTACAAATTCACCATCAACTCATTACCGTCTGAGTATGATCCTTTCCAAATGAAGTACAACATCGTGAAATGTAAATAAAATATGCATGAGTTGCATTGTACGCTGGTTTAAGAGAAAACGAGGATAAAGAATCAAGGAACCCACTCCATTAACTTTGTAAATCATCAAGGAGCTGAAAAGAAAGGAAAGAAGCATGGTAATGGAAAACAAAAACAACTTAATATTAATGAGTCCTCATCTCAAGTATGTAAGAAAGGAAACAAGAATGGTAAATGTCATTTCTGTGGAAAATTTGGACACTTTTAAGAAGATTGCCTAAAACATAAGGCATGGTTTGAGAAGAAAGGTAAGCCTAGTGTTTTTACATATCTCGAATCAAATTTAAATGAAGTTCCTTATAATACTTGGTGGATTGACTCTGGTTGTACTGTTAATATTTCTAATACTATACAGGGTTTACTTACAATCTAAATCATAAACAAGAATGAAAGATTTATTTACATCGGGAATAGAGTGAAGGCTCCAGTTGAAGTTGTCGGGACTTATCGTCTGATTCTCGATACTGAGCATCACTTAGATTTATTTGAAACTTGTTATGTTCCTTCTCTTTTGAGAAATTTAGGTTCTTTGTCTAAGTTAAATAAGACTGGATATTCCTTTAATTTTGGTAATGGATGTTTTAGTTTGTTTAAACATAATTATCTCATTGGTACTAGTACTCTTTGTAATAACTTATACAAATTAAATCTTGATAATTTATTTGTCGAAACACTCTTAACACTGCATCATAATATTAGAACCAAACAAAGTTTGGTGAATGAACAATCTGCTTACTTGTGGCATAAACGTTTAGGTCACATATCTAAAAAAAGACTGGAAAGATTAATTAAGAACCAAATTATTTCAGATTTAGATTTTACTGACCTTAACATTTGTGTAGATTGTATTAAAGGAAAATAGACAAGACACATAAAGAAAGGAGCCACAAAAAGAACACAGCTTCTTGAAATTATACTTACTGATATATGTTGACCTTTTGATATCACATCTTTCAATAAGGAAAATATTATATCACTTTTATTGATGATTTTTCACGTTATGGATATATCTATTTGTTGCATGAAATATCTCAAGCGATTAATGTCTTAGAGATATTTATTACTAAGGTTGAAAGACAACTAGATAGAAAGGTAAAAATAATCAGGTATGATAGAGGTGGTGAATATTTTGGAAGATATGATGAAACTGGACAACACCCAGGTCCATTTTCTAAATTCCTCAAAAAACGTGGCATATGTACTCAATACATAATGCCTGACACACCACAACAAAATGGTGTGGCAGAAAGGCGTAATCGTACATTAATAGATATGGTTAGGAGTATGTTAAGTAATTCATCTTTACCTCCTTCGTTATGGATGTATGCTTTAAGGGTTTACTTACTAAATAGGGTTCCTAGTAAAGCAATTCCAAACACACACTTTGAATTATAGACTGGTAGGAAACCTAGTTTAAGGCACCTGCTTGTTTAGGGTTGCCCGGCAGAAGTTAGAGTATACAATCCACAAGAAAAGAAACTGGATTCAAGAAAAATCAGTGATTTCTTCATTAATTATCTAGAAAAATAAAAAGGGGTATAGATTTTACTGTCCTAATCATAGTACGAGAATAGTTGAACCTAAAAATGCTTAGTTCATTGAGAATGGCAAAGTTAGTGAGAGTGAAGAACCACATAATGTGAAAATTAAAGAAGTTAGGGTGTGAATTCCTCTACCCTGTACTTCCTTTAAATTTGATGTTCCTGAAGTTGTTGCATAACAAAGTAATCAACAAGAACAACAAATTAATGTTCCTACTAATCATAATGAATCCATAATTGTTGAACCTACAGTAGATGAACCACATTAAGTAGCATCAAGAAGATCTCAAAGACAAAGAAGATCTGCTATTTTTGACGATTATTTGGTATATCTACAAGAGTCAGAAACTGACTTGGGAATTGATAATGATCCAGTTTCATTTTCACAAGCCATTAAAAGCAACAATTCTGATAAGTGGATAAATGCTATGAAATATGAGTTAAAATCTATAGAATAGAATGAAGTTTGGGACCTTGTTGAATTACCCAAAGGTTACAAAAGAGTTGAGTGTAAATGGGTCTTTAAGACCAAATGCGACTCAACCGGCAACATTGAATGTCACAAGGCCAAACTTGTTGCCAAAGGTTTCACTCAAAAGGATCATTGACTATAAAGATACATTTTCACTTGTCTCTAGAAAATATTCACTCAGAATTATAATAGATTTGGTAGCTCATTATGACTTAGAGCTACATCAAATAGATGTGAAAACAACCTTTTTGAATGAAAATTTAGAGGAAGAAGTTTATATGAATCAACCTGAGGAATTTTTTATTAAAGGAAAGGAACACATGGTGTGTAAACTTAAGAAGTCAATATACGGACTTAAACAAGCTTCCTGATAATGGTATCTTAAGTTTAATGAAATAATTGTCACCTTTAGATTTAAGGAAAATACTATTAACTGGTGTATATATCTGAAGGTCAGTGGGAGTAAGTTTATTATGTTAGTCTTGTATGTTGATGACATCTTGCTTGCTTCTAATGATCTTGGTTTGTTTCATGATACCAAGAAATATCTCTATAATAAATTTGAAATGAAAGATATGAGAGAGGTATCCTATGGGATTGAAATAGAAATATTCGAGATAGATCACAAGAATTGTTGGGATTGTCTCATAAAACCTATATTAATAAAGTATTAGAGAGATTTAGAATGGAAAAATACTTATCAAGTCCCGTTTCAATTCAGAGAGGGAAAAAGTTTAGTCTCAATCAGCGTCCAAAGAATGACTTGGAACGAAAGAAAATAAAAGATATTCCTTATGCATCAATAGTTGGGAGTCTAATGTATGTCCAGGCATGTACAAGACCAGACATCAGTTTTGTTGTTGGGATGCTGGGCCAATATTAAAGAAATCCTGGAATGGACACTGGAAGGCTGTAAGGAAAGTGTTGCAATACTTACAAGGAACGAAAGATCATATGATCACTTATAGAAGATCTGATCATCTAGATGTGGTTGGATATTCAAATTCAGATTATGTTGATTGTGTGGATACAAGAAAATCTACATTTGGATATTTGTTTTTGTTAGCTGGAGGAGCAATATCATGAAAGAGTGTGAAGCAGTCTATTATAGTTGCATCCACTATGGAAGTTGAGTTTGTGGCATGCTTTGAGGCCATACTCCAGGCTAATTAGCTGTAAAATTTTATTTCAGGATTTGCTCTAGTCGATAAAATAGCCAGGCCACTAAAAATTTATCGTGATAATACTGCCGTAGTTTTCTTCTCTAAAAGTGATAAGTATTCAAAAGGTGTTACGCATATGGAATTGAAATGCTTTTTGGTTAAAGATGAAGTTCAGAAACATAAAGTGTCAATTGAACATATTAGCACCAAGCTTATGGTTGTTGATGCCCAAAACATTTGTTGAACATGTTGAAAGGATGGGTCTTATTGATAGCAATGAATGACTTTATGTAACGACTTTATTATATTTATGTAATTGATACTTTGAGCTCAAATTATATATATTTCTGTTGTTACTTGTTTTCTCTTGTATAGATAATATTGTGAATGATGAAGATCAGTTCTGACTTAGATAAAATATTTTAAGTATTATCATTGGACCCATTATGTATTTGAAAGGTTATGTTAAGTAATGGTCTAAAATTGTAGTACATGGAAGAAATTACGTCAAGTAAAGTGATGTACAACCACCATGATGTTGAGATTTACTTTCTTTCTATTTTGTGATTTCATTAATGGTAGAATATTTTTATTTTCCTTTTTTAAGTCAAAGAATATTTTACATTATTTATTTTCTTTAAGTCTAGGGTTTATTAATTACAGAATATTTAGTCTAATAGCTATAAGAAAAATATCATATTTTTCTTATTTATTTTATTTAGTTTCTTATAAATAGAGATGTACTTTTCTATTTGAATCAAGGAAAATAATCAATCAAGAGTTTTCATTTAGTTTCTGTTTAATTTTCTTTCTTTGTCTCTTTCATTCCAGAATAGTGGTATCAGAGCCTTCATTGATCCTCATGGATCTGTGAATTTATTAAAGAAAAAATGTCAACCATTTTTTAATCCATATCTATTTTCAACCTACTTTTAATCCTTACAATTATTTTTAATGTGGGACTATTTTTAACCCTTACTTTTATTTTTAACGTAGGGCTATTTTTAATCGATTTTTAACCCATAATATTTTAAATCTTGTTTTTCAAACCATGACAAGAAATACTCTCTCTTTCAATGCCCCACAAACCTTTACTGGTGAAAATTATCAAATTTTGGTAGTTAAGATAAAATCTTATATTGAAGCTTATGATTTGTGGGAAGTTGTAAAGGAAGACAAACCTATACAACCACTCCCTACAAATTCTTCTACTGCCAAAATTAAACTTTGCTCACGAGAGAAATCAAAAAGTATAAAGCAAAAATTGTAATTCAAAATTCAGTTAGCAAAAATTGTAATTCAAAATTCAGTTACTGATTCAATTTTTTCTAAAATCATTGTATGTGAAACAGCAAAAGAAGCTTGGGAAAAACTTAAAAAGGAGTACTAAGGAAGTGAACGAGGTAGACAAAATCAAATTCTGAATTTGAAAAGAGATTTTGAATCTCTTAGGATGCAAGAAGGTGAGACAATTTGTAACGCCCCGATTTGCTGAACCAGAATGCTACACGGTGCCCATGACCTCGAGGGACCACAAGCTAACTCATGGCTGATATCTGTACTTGTACACTGTATAATATAGAACATTAATATGGAATACGTAGTACTGTAAGGCCATAAGGTTCAAAATAGAATAATCATAACATGAGAGTGGGGTATAAAATACCCAAAACAACTGTAATACTATCTGAAGTCTAAACATACTAGTCTGAAAAGCCTCTAACATGACTGTTTGAATAGGAAGTTGATGGGACATGTCCCCAACTAACTCCGACTAGCAAAACTGAACTGAAATAAACCATAACATAAGTAATGATCATGCCCTCGAGAGATGAGGACTCACTGCTGGAACTCTGATAGCTGAGATGCTATTGCTACTGCTGGTCTAGAAATCGTGTATCTGAACCTATGGTGTAACATAAAAAAAGCACCATAGTGCGAATGCGTCAGTACAACTGAGAGTATTGAGTATACGAGTGAGGTAGGCTAAATGCAAAGGATTTGTATGCATGAACAATGCTGACTGATATGAACGTGAGAACACATACATACATAAGTAACTGCTACTAAACTCGTGATGATACTGACTACTGAGTCTGAATACTAATAACATAAGTTTACCGGTTCCGAGATAGTAAATGACTGCGTTTACTGATATTGATTTGTGAATCACTAATAAGTAAGGAATTGATATTGTATTACTGAATACTAGGAAACTGATACTTTATTACTAATAAAGAAATGATTTTTTCTGGCAGTCCTGATTATGAAGGACTAGTCTAATTGACTGTATCTGACAGTCCTAAAACTGAGTACTGATAGCATGAGTTTACTAAAATCTAATATGACTAGCAAATAATTTCTGATAGTTGATATAGTTGATAACATGAGTGACTATATCTGATAGCCTTGATACTGGATACTGAAAACATGGGTGACTGTAGCTGACAGCCCTAAATCTGATGGAACTATCTGAGTTCCATACTATATCTGAGTTGACTGTATCTAACAGTCCTAATATTCTGAAGAACTATCTGAGTTCTTTTACTGAGACTAAATGACTGAAACTATGGGAGGTAGTAGTTTAACCGACATGCCCCATGTATGCTAATATAGCTGAACTGGGGTCCAATCCTTGCCCTGATTGGAAGGGTGTCAATAACATACCATGGGTAAAAACAAGTTGTGAGTGACCCTCAAATCTAGCAGTGTCTCCAAAAGAGAACGGAGGATGTCCGCCTCATCAACCCTCAAGCTGACAATGTTGATGTCTCAACCTATGCTGCTACATAGTTCTGGAATGCAAGGATGACTGCTAAGAATCATACCCTCATCTGACAGTGTGTGTTTCCATCCTTGGGTTCACTCGGTGCTAACTTCTACTCCCATCTGAATAGATACTGAGCATGACTGATTGAACTGATTGACTGAACTTATTAAATAGACTGATTGTGTTGCTTAGCTGAGCTAAGCTAAATTTAATAAGTTCCGTTGACTGATGAAATACTACTGAGATTTAAGGACTGACTGGGAGAACTGAAGTTACTAAGTACAGAGTAGAACTAGACTGGTACTGAGTTTACTGAATTTTCATTGACTGGCAGAATTACTACTGATGTCTGGTAACTAACTGAGTTCATGAAATTACTGAGATTTCCTGAGTCACATGACTGACTAAATTCTACTGAGCATGGCTTGATTGAGGATATCATGACAACATGACATGGCTCTAGGCACACAGCTATATTTTTTTGGGTACAAGTACCCCCAGGAGTCGATAGAAGGAAACTGACTCACATGACTGACTTGATCATAAGAATAGAGTCCACAATTCACAATATCATAAGTAGGGATTTCATACTACATATGACTATCATATTTTTGGTCATGAAAAGGGAATACATATAACATGTAACTACTTGCATAAATTTAATTTCATGAGCATTCCATATTACAACAACAATGCGTAATAATTTGCATGGAAATCATGTTGAACATAAGCATAGAACATGGACTAGTCATTTACGACCTATTATGTCATAAAAGCATGATTTCTAGTCTCTTAGGTATTTTCACAAACACCTTATATACAAATCTTTAACATAGGTGGATTCATCAAGATTACAAGTAGTCAACCACCAATTTCACATGTTTATACATCATATACTACCATAGTTTCATACAAACATACTAAGATCCCATCTTGGGCATCATCAAATTTCAACAACATGATCATCAACCATCAACATCATAAATATCATAATACATGATTTAGAATATGATTTTTTTTTATCTTTATGGATGAAACGAATCCATAAATCAACATATGCATACCTTAGTTCGTGATTCATGAAAGATTGATGGAAAGATTCTTGAAATTAAATCCCCAATTGAAAACCATCTTCTTGTTCTTGAGAGAAAATGGAAGAAAAGAGTGTATTTTGGTTGAAAATAGGGTTAATTCCGTGTTTATGGGTATATATGGGGTGGGAGATGACTAAAATGACCTTAAGAAATGAGAAAAAGACGTAGTTGTCCCTCTGTTGATTGTCTGATAGGCTGAAGTAAATTGATCATAACTCTTTACTCAGATGCCCAAATTGGATGAAACCACTAATTTTTCTAAGTGTGTTGTCTTTTTGCAATATTTGCAAAGTAGAAAACACTCATGATGGACGTACATATTAAACCACTAAATTAACATTGTGTGTACCAAGTGGGAGAATGTAAGTTTCTATGGCCCACATAATTAATTTATGTTGGTTTAATAATATTAAACAAGTTAAATCCTAAATATGTATGGGAAAGTTACCTAGTAGGATTAAAACTATGGATAACTGTTGGTGGTGGGATAACTATTATATTCACAATTCACATTGATGGAATGTGAAAATATAACTGCTCTCCATATTATAAAATAGGTCTGCTCTCTGTCAAAGGAAGAATAAGTTCTATCAAATTATTCTGAAATGTAAGGTAAAGAGAGAGAAACACTACTTCTTCTCTGTGCTTTCGCTAATCTCGATCAACAAGAAAGCTATGAATAATTCTGATATGTTTCTTGACTAGCTTATTGTTATAGAATGGTATGTGAAAATTATTAAGTTCTATGTTCCTAAATAATTGATAAAATTATATAATCTGTTAATTCCTTACAATACGTAGAGAGTAAGACTGTAGAAGGTTCGGGAGAGCTTTGTAATAGGCGATGGTTTTGATGTATATTGTTAGAGAATAGGAAATAGTAGATGTTATGGTCTAAGTTGACTTGATATTTGAATAAAATGTGTTCGTTCAACAAAAAAAATCTATTGTAAAACAAATTTTTGAACTATCACTGTTTTTACATAGATGAATAACATTACTAATATATACTAGATGCGGTTGCAAGGAAGACGTTGTATATTAAAACTATTAGTAGTATTAACATGTACTATTTGTACATTAAACTGATTGTTACATCAAAATATAGAAACAAACTATTAGTATGTACGTTTCAGACATTGAAGTGCATTACATAAAAACACAAAAACTTTGTTTA
>NC_061112.1:84860401-84887822 GCF_002878395.1 Capsicum annuum
AATTTAATACTTTTAGAAAATTTAAGAATCAATTGAACACGAAAAAAAAAAAAAACATTTTTCTTTAAAATGGAACCCAAGCTAATCTAAATATTAATTCTAAAAATTACCCTACTGAGTTTGGTCTCTCCAAATAATAAAAATAAAAATACTATTTTGCTCTTTGGTCTAATCACTCTTAAATACAATATGTTACAATAAGTTACCATGTTAGTACAACAATCAAGCATACTGAGACTAAAAATAAAACACATAAAGTAACTAAACTTTTGATGTCCCAAATGTATTATTTGATGACAAATCAAAAATTACAATTGGTTCACCATGCTAATTTTCATTAGCATCTTCATGCCATTCTACCTTGTATCTAAGTAACATAAAACATAAACTAAGGTAAAGATAATATCTTAACATCACTAACTCTGAAATAGATTGGACTAGCAAATGTGAAGAAAAAATCCATATCTATTTTTTTGTCACACCAATTCTCACAAGTGCTAAATAAGCCAAGAACCTATATGCCACAAGCATTATAGCCAATGCAACAATTGATATCGCTGTATCTCCGAGCCCTACAGCCTTAATCGCAGGGGAATCTTGCACGTAACAAGTTGCATTTATGCCACAGGTATATGTTTCCCCGGCTTGAAACTGTGCCCCTACTAAGAGCTTGAACGTATACTGGCAAACCGATATGTATTTTATCCAGCTAATGAATATAGGAACATGGTGAACAAAGTATCCGCCTACTAGGGTGAACGATAGCATGATAACTGAACCGAGTACTGTTGCTGATTTTTGATCCATGACCAATGCACCAAGTGCAAGTCCGAGGCCTTGAGAGACTAGTACGCTAAAGAGGAGGGTGAATAAGGTAGAGAAGAAGTTGAGCGCGAAGGGTTTTAGGCCTGTTGTCCAGTATGTTATGATGACGAAAACAGATGGAAGTACTAGTTCCATTGGAAGATCAACAATAATTCTTGACATGAAATATGAAGAGAGTCGATACATCCCTGAGGATCGTTCCTTCTCCAGCATCATTCTTTCTTGTGGGAACGTAAATATAGCTTGGAAGAGAGGATAGAAGCTCCAAAACTGAGAGTAAAAGAACAAGAGCCCAATCTGCATCATTAGATAAAAATTAGAGTCGTAGGACTAATGCATGCATTAGTAATGCAAGAATCGTATGGTATAAAAAAGAGAAGTACACTGAATACCTGATCTTGTATTTCGCTGGAACGCCACCATAACAATGCACACAAGATGGATACCGCTATGACCTGTCCAACCTTGAGGACTGAAAAGGAGTCGTGTTTTCGCTCTTTCATTCCTCTCCTAAACAACACCGCGGATTGCTGCCACCAAGAGTTTGCCCATTGATTGAATTTGCCTTCCTGTAATTTATCATGAACTTGACTGTCATCATATTTTCGCAATTCTTCCTTCACTCCATCCAACAGATTGTTTTTGAAAGCGCTTACTAAAGTTTGCTTTATCGATGCTTGATCTTCTTGTGGATCATCTACAATGCCTGCTCAAATTGAAGATGCACCAGTTCAAATACCACGCGAATTTCATTTGCTTTAAGACAACGTATACATGACATTCTTATAAAAGGTTTTCGCTAAAAGTGCCCTGCTAGCTAACTATAAAGATATCCTCTGTAAGGGCAGAGATGTGACAATACGTCAAACTAACATGAAAAATAACTATGAAGAACGCTAGATGAACATACCGTTTGCAAGATCTAACAAGAAGTCGGAGGGATTCATAGCGACTAAAGGTGAATATCCAATGCGCGAAAAGTATCCCATAACATCTTCACCTCTGCCAAAGTACAATGGATTTCCTTCCGATAACAACAACACTTTGTGGAACATGTAAAACAGTCTACTAGAAGGCTGGTGTATTGTCATCACAATTGTCTTTCCATCATTCACTAAATCCCACAAAGTCGACACAATCTTTTGAGCGGTTGTTGAATCAAGGCCCGATGTTGGTTCATCCAAAAACAACAAACTCGGATTAATAAGCATTTCTTGCCCAATGCTGACTCTTTTCCTCTCACCACCAGAAACACCTCTCAACAATGGACCTCCACTAATACTATCCTTGCACTTCGTCAACCCCAATTGTGAAATTACACCCTCAGCATGCGCGATCTTTTCAATGTGTGATAAGGTTTTAGGCAAGCGAAGCAAGGCAGTGAATACAAGTGTTTCCGTGACAGTTAAGTGAGGGTACAAAACATCGTCTTGAGTAACAAATCCAGTGTAACGCTTCATGGAATTTTTGAAGGGCTTTCCATTATAAGTTATATTGCCATCAAGCCGGCCACTCAGCCGCCCTCCTAGCCCTGTTAACAGAGTCGTTTTACCACTCCCCGATGGGCCTAACATCGCCAGCATTTCACCAGGGAAAACTATACCGGTTATCCCCTTCAAGATTATTTTCTCTTCTTCTGAATTCGAGGAATTTTTCAACATACCTTCAGTCTTGGGCATAATCTTGTACACAACATTTTCAAACTGCACGTTTTGATCACCCAAATCACTTTAGGAAAATAACACAACATATTACATACATATACCAAAGTTTAAAATTCACAATATCAAAGTATGATACATTGTGGCTTCACTATGTATGATGAAAATCAGTACATATGAATTTCTACTAGTATATACTAGTACTCATCCCCTAGTTTCATTTTACTTGGTTTTACACTAAAAATAGATGTTTCATTTATTTTTAGAGTTTCGAAACATCACTGATAAGGCTAGTTATATCTCTAATTGAAGCTTTCTTAAAGGACGTGTCAAGTTAACAGGAGTCAACTAATATGAAACCAAGTGAGTATTGACTAAGAAGGGTTGCAACTAGTGAGGAATTCAGAATTTTCACCAAGAGAATTAGATTCAACATCTAAATCTACTCTGTATTTTGACTTGATACTCTCCTTTCAAGGGTTCATTTTACTAAATTAACCTTGTTGGTTGTGCTATGAAAACCAAACTTTGACGACAATTATTTTATATAGTGATTTAATGATAAGGATCACATTTCAAAACTAACGTTAATGATAAAGGTAGTATTAAAACGGAGATGGAGTAACACTGTTCAAATTTAGATTTTCAAAATATAATTATTAAATTAATTTAGTAAAATAAACCCGTAATAAATATTTCGAGTGTCAATACAACATGAAATGGACTAAGTAAAATGAAAAAGGATGGAGTAAGTGGTTAAACTTAAACATAAAACAAAAAAAGAAGTTAAGAATTAAGCACGATTAAATTGGACAAATCTAGCAATCAACACAAAAGAAGTATCTAAACAAGAATATATGTATATTCCATTTCTAACTGTACAATCACAACCACCAAAAATCAAATTGAAATAGATGCATGCATGCAAGTTTTCTGGAAATATTAACAGAACTACCACCAAAATCAAATTATAAAAATAATTATTATATTATATTATATAAAAATTAATTTAGTTACCTTGAGAGTGACAGGAAGATTAGTTTTCTTGAAAATGGAGGCACTTTCCATCTGACTTATTTGTATGTCCTCCGTCTCCATTTCAATATGAGGCCCTTTTTAAAAATTTTATTTTAAAGGGTTAAACTTCCTCTCTTCCCTTGGGAGGAAAAGGTGCAGAGCTTGTGGTCGGGTAACTTATGTACAGGCACCAATTAGATGAATCTAATATAAAGTTTATTAATGCCGCTTTTTTTTTTTTGTTTGCCTAGCATTTTCTCTACAATTAATAAGACATTATCCTAATTAGGGTGTACAGACTAAACCGTCAAGTCCAATCGAATCGACGAATCAAATCAAATCGAGAAAAAGAATTGACTTATGGTTTGGTTTGGTGTTAATAAAAAAAAAAAAATTCAAACCGAACCCGAATCAAACCGACATAATATTTTTACAACTTCATTCGGTGGCAACATTCTTATCCAATTTTTCGATCAGAAACTTCAACTAAAAGAGAAACACAAGAAATTATCAAAAGAGAGAATCAATGTCAATTGTTGATTATTATTATTCATATGTAATCTTTAAAGGTATGATTTAATAGAAATAAATAAAGGCAAAAGGGATGATGACAATGATAGTAAGAAAACACGTGAATCAAAACTAAAATAAAAAGCAAAAGTACAATATAAGAATTTGTTTCATATAAATTTTGATCCAAAATATTACTTAAATAGAATTAAAAAGAATATTTTTTATATAAGGCAAAATTCTATTTTTAGAAGTACTAAATATTACCTAGATTAAATAATCAAAATCAACAAATATATGTTATTAAATTCTAAAACTCATGCGTAGGACCAATAAATTAAATTTATTCTATTTATAAATTTTTCCTTTTATAAATCATATAATTAAATATAAATTTTTCCGCATCATTTTTTTACGTGCACAACGATTTCTTCCTTTTTTAACTTTCACTTGTCCTACAATTTTGTTCATAATATTCTACTTATTCTTCTTTATAATTTTAAATTATGAAGTACTAGAAGTTTTTAGTTTATGAGGATTCTTTCTATATATTTTAGGAGTTATTAAATTCTTTTCATATATTTTAGGAGTCTTTAATCTAATTAAATAATAAATTGAGGAAAATAATAAAAAGATTTTTTTATCTATTGCAAAGACTTCTAATGAAGGAAAAAAAGTTCAAACGTCATTTTTAAGGCCCTTCGCACTTTTAATATAGTATAAATATAATATTCGCACTTTGAGAGTGACAGGAAGATTAGTTTTCTTGAAAATGGAGGCACTTTCCATTTGACTTATTTGTATGTCCTCCATCTCCATTTCAATATGAGGCCCTTTTTAAAAATTTTATTTTAAAGGGTTTAATTTCCTCTCTTCCCTTGAGAGGAAAAGGGAAGAAAAACAAATATGGAAGGGATTAAAAATGGAAAAGAATTTGATGTGTATTTATATTTGTTGTAAATATTATTGGGTATACGTAAATCTTGGAGAGGATATGATACGTGTTACAATATATAAAGAGGGAGTAAAAAGTGATTAAATTGGAATAGAACATTATAGCTTAGCTTCATCATCACAAGGTTAAACTAAATTTTAATGCCTTTTACCTATTTTTTAAGTGTTCAATCAAAATTAGACAAATGAATTGAGATTGGTAGAATAATAATTAATAATGATTTAGTTAAATTATCATTTTGTTTAATACTTTCAAAAAAAAAAAAATATGTCTAGTCAAATATTAACAAAGAACAAATAGATGGAGTAAACGTTTTTAACCCAACTAAAGAAAGGAAAAGAAAAAAATAATGAATAGCTTGATCAACACAAGATTAATTGAAATTTTTTATTAGCAATGATATAATAAAATTTATCAATTTATTTATTATTTTTAAAAATTACGTCAAGTCAAATATGAACAACTAAACAGTAAACATAGATAGATAGATGGAGTAAACTATTTTAAACAAAACCTTAATTTTTCTTTTCCTTTCTATTCTTTCTTTTGGTAAAAATTGTTTACTAATTCTTTAATCTTTTGATAACAAATGATTCCAACTGATTATTATTCCATCCATTTTAATTTGTCTCATTTTAACCGAAAATTTAAAAGATAAACTATTCGTTTTAAAGCAGTTGGTCCTTGTTGATTTCACATTCTCTTTAAATTTATATTTATTAGGAATTTATTTTACCAAATAAAGCTTATTAGTTATGCTTTGATAATATAAATGTAAGTATATACACTTTGTTTAGCTAGTATTAAAAAGACGCAATAAAATTATCTTAATTTCATAAATGAGACAATTAAATCAAAATAATTTTTTTTAATAAGAGGACAACTAAAACAAAACTAGGGAGTATGCAATTACTTTTTTTCCTTTCTATTTTTGGTTAAAATTATTTTCTACCTTTATTAATATTTTGACCACAAATGAACTTCAGCCATTTATTTTTATCTTGACACATTACAAGAAATAAATATTGTATTGACATCTAGTGAATATGTCCCCATAAAGTAGAAGAAATAACGGAATTAAGTTACTAAACCGGTGTGAACATATATATCATGCAATCTATGTGCACTTTGAGTAAATTTTGGATTTAGAATTAGCTTGAGATAATATAGTTTCTCCTCAAAATTTTCAACATAAATAATCTGTTTGGTAAAACTTTTAGAAAGTTCAGCAAAAATATGTAAACAATTAGGTCAAACTTTTGAAAGTTTAGAAATATTTTTTTCAAAAGAAGTATGTACAACTTATTTTAGACAAATTAAAATGTTTGATCAGTCTTTGTAGTAACAGAATATGTAACAGAAGCTACTTTCAAAAGATAAAATATGTTTGAAAATATTTTTTTAAGTTGCATTATTATTTTCTTCATTTTTATCATTCATGTGTTTGTTCCTCACAATTAATTAATTAATTTAATGAATATATTCCAAAAGGTTGTGATAGACCGATAAATATTCCTCAATCTTTAATCAAAGTCTCGAATTCACCTCTTAGATACTGAATTTCAAAGAGAGACTTCTTACGTGAATCAAATTACTCGAAAGGAACATTATATTGTTAGTTTAGTGTTTCAGTTATGTTCCTTTATGTAGTTCAAGCATAGGTATAACTATAAATAGAAAACAAAAATAACATATCTCTGCCAATAGTTTGTTATAAATTAAAGAGGATATATAAAGGAAAAATACTATTTCTAGATCAAGAAAATATAAGAAAAAGTAAATAACTAAATCAAATTAAAAAGTTACTAACTTATTTGTTAAGACCTAAATGAGGAGACATATTTTTTAAATTTTATTTTAAATAAATAAATATATATATATATATATATATAAATATATATATAAATAAATAAAAACAAGACATATATCCTAAAATATGACCATTTTATAGTTTTCAATTCTTTTACATAAAACTTAATCAAGCGAAATGAAAATCAAAACGTCTAATTTAAACCTCAAAGAGAACTTTGTTCGCTTTTTCTTGTCATATTTTTACTTGACATACTCATTAAGAAAAAAAATTAATAACATGACTATTTTATCATATTACTTTTATTAAATGATATTTACATTATGTCTTAAAATTAATTTGAAGAAAAAAATAATTAATGTTAAGGATAGTGTTAAATGGCCACAATAAAAAGACTATATTATCTTTTTCTTTAAAATAGATAAAGTTATTTAATTTTTAAAATAAAAGGGTAAAAATATCTAAAAGTTAACTAATTCATAGTGTAAACATAACTTTTTCCTATAGTGTCAATGAATGTACTCTCTTGATAACTCAAAAGTTAACTAGTTCCTCACAATTAATTAATTACTTCAGTGAATATTGATATATCAAAAATAATAAGTAAAAAATGAAAATTTAATTAAGAAATTATTAATAAGTCAAAGTGAACGACGAGAGCACCTATAATATTCGGGAAGGGTAAAAGTCACAGACCCACATGTCTACAAATTTCATCGTAGTTTTATGATTCCAACAGTAACTCCAATAATTATTTTTTCATGAACTCCAATATTGGTTTCAAGTTTCAATTGCAATTTTTTTCCTTAAATTCCAGTATTCTTTTACAAGTCCCAACATAATATGCCGTTTGTTTTTTTGGGTGTTTTTACAAAGTAATTTTATCCAAAGTAATTTTATCCAACTTTTGTCTCTTTATTTAAAATAACTATTTTCTAATTACCTTACACCAATTTTGATTATTGTTCAATTACCACGCATTTTTACAAGTAAAATTCGATATAGATGACTTCTGACAATCAAAAGAAACGTAGACCAAGAAATTACGTCGAATGATCATAATGTAATTTTACAAGTAAAACTTACTAAATTTTATATTTTGTTAGTAAGATAAATGGGATCAAAAATTCAAAACCATCGATCTCTGGTGCCATCCTGATAGCAATTTGTCATGCATAGTGGGCTTGCCCATTGACTGGACCAGTCATGTCTGGTCTAAAGAAGGACCAGATGAAGCCCAAAGTGAAACATCATTTTTATCTGGCCCAATTGTTCATTGCTTTCCTCTATCGTTTGTTTCGGAGTCAGGGGTAGAGCTATCATACACCACGGGTTCATTAAAAACTTAAAACTTCTATATTATATCAACTTGACTTTTTATTCGTTTGTTTTTTTTTTATTTTTTTTCTTTCTTTCTTCTATATAGCCTTTAATTTTATTTTTTAATTTTTTTATTTCTTTTTTTCTCTGTCTTATATCTCTACCCTTTGCTTCTCTTTCTTTTTACTTTTCTTTTTTTTTCTTTTTAGTCTCCTTTTTTTCTATTTTTTATTTTGTTCTATTTTTACTTCTTTCTCATTTTTTTTCTTTTTTGATTGTATTTTATATTTTTTTTTATTTTTGAAGAACATGATTAAGTTGAGTAAAAATTATGGATAATGACGGAAATATCATAACCACTCAGTATATTTGTACTTATCATTATTTTTTTTTCTTTTTTCTTTTCTTCTTTTTCATTATTTTTTTCTTTTTAATTTTTTTGTTTTTTTCTTCAATTCTTTCTTTACGCTTTTTTTCTCTCTTCTATCTCTAACTTCTGTCTCTTTCTTCTTCTTTTTTCTTTTTTGTTTTTTTTTCTATTTTTGATTTTCTTTTTTTTTTTATGATAACGAAATTATCCTATGCGCACATTGATTTATATTCACTTAACATTTATAATTTGTGTAAGTACACTCAAGTAGATTCCATCTAATTGATGAAATAGAAGAAAGAAAAAAGTTTAAGAAACGAGTAAAAAATGAGTAGAAAAAAATAAAAAAATGAAAAAAAAAAAGAAATTAAATTAAAGAAAAAAGAAAGAAAAAATAGTAAATTAAAGGAAAAAGAAAGAATAAAAGAAAAAATGGAAAAGAAAAAAAGAAGAGAAATAAGAGATAGAAAAAAATAACAATAAAGGAAAGACTATTGATTATATTTAATTGATAAGAGATGTTATAAATTGTATAGGTTAAAGGAAATAATTAGAAGCTTAAATTAATTAACTCATGTAGGTCTCAAATGAATATGAATGATCAAATAAGAATGAGAAAGGAAAAAATGAAAAAAAATATAAAGAAAAAAGAAAAAAAATAGATGAAAAAATGTGAAAGAAAAAAAAGAAATTATGAGAAACGAGTAAAGAATGAAAAAAAAATGAAAAAGTAAAAAAGTAAATTAAAGGAAAAAAGAAAAAAAAAGAAAATTGAAATTTTAAGCATGGTGGGTGATCTCTGTGTTTAAATGGGTGTTCATATTTGTATGAGCTTTTAAAATGAGTTAAAGTTCATATTTATTCATTTGAAATATGAGTGATCCAATTCAATAAATATGGATTAAATGGACTCTTTTCACAAATATGGGCTGAAATTGCCAGTCTAACCTCCACCACCATCATACAATCAATCGGCCGCATCAACAGACTTTTTTTATTTCGCTTCAACCAAAAACCATCATCTCTATATAATGTGACAGACTTACATGTTAATATCTTGTGTATATAGGTCACAGATAAGCATTTGTGAAGTTTTTAAGATATATTCACCTACTATTACGTACTGCCTTCCTCCCACGAACAAAAATGACGAATTTTACAATTATTATTGGGCACGAGCCATTGCATCTAGTAATAATGTATATGTATCTCTCGTTCTCACATATCAGAGAATAAAAACCAAACCTCCACTTGGTTGTTGAGCTTTTAAAACAGGTATAAGTTTTGACATATTCGCAAGAAAAGTTGACCTCTGATGAAATACTATATGTTATTTTCAACATTTTCGGGTACAAGAATTGGTATATATGCAACAACAATTTCAGCACAAGTTCAAGTCTCAGACATGAATACTTATGAAGTTCCTTAGCACCTTTAATACAAGATTATGAATAATATATTCAAGAAGTATGTCATATTTCAAAAATGAGATGAAATAGAAATATAAAGTCAAGTCTTCCAACTTCACGAAGTGTCCTTAAGAAATAATTCTCCTCACTGTACCCGACGTTGTGGAATCTTCTTTTCAGAATAAAATGGCTCTCAATCCGAACAATAGCAGTACCTCAAATTGTTGTATTTCTCAAATTCACTCAACATCTTAATGATCACGAGTGTTTTTGCAGTCAAAAATTATGTCTATACCTGAGGAATATATCAGGTATTTATAGTCTTTAATGTGTCCTTTCATAGAGGATGCATTGGTTCAGCAGAAAGGCACCTATTCAGTATAGTCTCGTTACCTGCGCTCAATCTGTGCTGGACATACGCCTAATCTGCGGTCGCAGGTGAAGTTTTGCAAATTCCAGTAGCTTCTGCGCTACATCTGCGCCCACAGGCCGTGTACCTATGTTGCATCTGCGCCCGCAGGTCACCCTACAGTGCGAAATAGTGTGCCTTTTACCTCGAAGGGCCGCGTCCCTTCGAGATACGTTGCGTATGCGTTTACATGGCGTCCGAAATATGCCCGCACTTGGAGGAAAATAATTATATTAGCTTTTTAGATTAAAAATTCACTTGTGAAGCAAGTTTCAAATAAAATTCGTCTAAAAAGATAAATCTTATCGATCGATCATTTGGCAAATTCAAATTCGAAGTCGAGCCGAGCGAGCAACGACGATGATGGCGCGAGGCACCACCTTGTTCTTGCCTTACTATCCATGTGGAGTAAGTGCACCTTATTAAAAACACTTCAAAGTTTTCTTCTCCCACCAATGTGTGAGAATTAGTGAATTTTTCCTTAAAAGAGTACATTTTTCAGTTTTGTCTCTCTTTTCCTCCACTATTTTTTCTCTATTTTTTATTCACATATACACCTTGAACCCAACAATCCCCCACATGAATGGAGAATGGTTATCTTTTGAAGAATTTATGGACAAGCATGTGATCATTTAGCAAAGACTGATTCCATCTGAATAAGTAGGTTTCCCTTTGAACTTTTCGTAGTAAACATGCATCGGATACACTCGGTCAATCAGTAGATTTGATATCTTTGAACCGTCGATTTTAATGTACACCTAGATAACACATGTCACACAACCAGTCTTTTACTGTTTATGGTTCTCACAATTTTGTTCTTTTCAGCCATGAACACGTCCCGGTTTCATAAGAGCTTAGAGAATAGGCCTTTACTAACATTCTTCTTGAAGCGGCTTCGACTTCGCCCTCAGATAGGTGATTTCTAAATGTTCAATTCTGTAGATTAAACTATTTGGTCAAATCTGTCAAATTTAGATAATCATTAAAAGATTTTTCGTCTTAAGTCTTATCATTGTTTACTAAACATAGTCTACATCATGAGAATGGGTTGGGTAATTGACAATGTTGAACCTGTCAGATACAACTTTGTTTGATCTCTTTGAACCTAGCTCTTAGGATCTCCAGTCTGCTAGGTAGAGTTACCGTCATGTTGACTTGTCCTAGGCCCTAAGTCCATTCCCTTGTATGTCCTTTCCACTCCTTCTCTAGATAGGCCTTTTGTAAGTGGATCCGACACATTATCCTTTGATTTTACATATTCAACAGTGAAAATTCTACTAGAGAGAAATTTTGTAACAGTATTATGTCTTCGTCTTATGTGATGAGATTTACCGTTATACATCATGCTTTCTGCCCTACCTATTGTAGCTCGGCTATCACAGTGTATACATACTGGTGCCACTAGTTTGGGCCAATAAGGAATATCTTTCAATAAATTCTGGAGTCATTATGCTTCTTCATCGGCTTTATCTGATAAATTTAGATTTCATTATAGAGCGAGCAATACATGTCTGTTTGGATGATTTTCAAGAGACCGCTACTCCACCGATAGTAAATATATGTCCACTTGTGGATTTTACTTCGTTCTATTCGGTGATTCAATTTGCATCACTATATCCTTCAAGTACCGCGGGATATTTATTATAATGCAAAGCATAGTCTTGATTGTATTTAAGATACCCTAAAACTCTTTTCATTGCCATCCAATGAGTTTTGTTGGGATTATTCGTGTATCGACTCAACTTACTAATAGTGTATGCTATGTCTAGTCGTGTGCAATTCATTATATATATTAAGCATCCCATTACTCTTGCGTACTTCAATTGTGAGTCACTTTCACCTTCATTCTTTCGAAGTGCAAAACTCACATCCAATGGAGTCTTGGCAACACCGAATTCCATATACTTGAATTTATCAAGTACATTTTCGATATAATGAGACCGTGACAATGCCAAACCTTGTGGAGTTCTATGGATTCTTACTCCTAAGATCACATCCGCAACTCCAAGGTCTTTCATATCAAACTTGCTCTCAAGCATTCATTTCATTGCGTTATGTCAAAGATGTCTCTACTGATGATCAACATATCATCCACATATAAACAAACAATGACTTGGTGATTCGAAGTGTCTTGAATGTAAACACACTTATCACATTTATTTATCTTGAACCCGTTTGCCAATATGGTTTGGTCAAACTCCGCATGCCATTATTTAGGTGCCTGCTTTAGTCCATACAACAACTTAATAAGTTTACACACCTTATTCTCTTTTCCTAGAATCACAAAACCCTCAGGTTGTTCCATGTAAATTTCTTCCTCCAATTCTCCATTTTGGAATGTTGTTTTCACATTCATTTGATGGATTTCAAGACCTTATACCGCTACCAAGGCAATTAACATTCGAATCGATGTTATCCTTGTTACTGGCGAGTATGTATCAAAGTAATCAAGGTCTTCTTTTTGTTTGAAGTCTTTTACTACAAGTCTTGCCTTGTATTTGTCAATATTATCATCCGCTTTCATTTTTCTTTTGAAGATCCATTTAGAACCTAAAGGTTTATTTCCTAGAGGAAAATCAACCAATTCCCAAGTATGATTGCTTAAGATTGAATCAATCTCACTATTGACTGCCTCTTTCTAAAAGGATGAATATGAAGGTGTCATTATTTCTTTAAATATTTGAGGCTCATTTTCTAAGAGAAATGTTATAAAATCCGATCCAAACGAAGTTGATGTTCTTTGACGTGTACTACGTCTTGGATTCTCATCATTATGTACATTCTCACTTGGTTCAGCTTGAGGTCGTTTAGAAACCCCCACTAGACTGTTCATGTCTAGTTTTATATGGATAAATATTTTCAAAGAACTCAGCGTTATCTGATTTAAATACCGTATTTTCATTAATATCTGAATGTTCGAATTTATGAACCAAAAATCGACATGCTTTACTACTTTTAGCATATCCTATGAACACGCAGTTCATCGTCTTAGATCCTATTTTAACCCTTTTAGACATAGAAACTTAGATCTTCGCTAGACACCCCCACACTTTGAAATATTTAAAGTTGGGTTTCCTTTCTTTCCATCTTTCATAAGGAATTGATTGTGTCTTACTATGGAGAACTCTATTGAGTATTCGGTTGGCCGAAGGATAGCCTCCCCCCAAGCTTTGTAGTAAACCTGAACTTATAAGTAAGGCATTCATCATTTCCTTCAAAGTTTAATTTTTCCTTTTCGTAATTCCATTAGATTGGGGTGAATACTGGACCATAGTTTGATGGACAATTTCATTCTCTACACATATTTCGGCGAAGGGAGATTTATATTCTTCGCCCCTATCACTTTTTATATTTTTTATCTTTTTCTACAACTAGCTTTCAACTTCAGTTTTGTATTGCTTAAACGCATATATTGCTACATCCTTACTATTTAGCAAGTAGACATAACAATATCTAGTGCAATCATCAATAAAAGTTATGAAATACTTTTTCCCACCACATGGTGGTGTTGACTTCATATCACAAATGCCAGTATGAATTAAGTCTAAGGGATGGGAACTCCTTTCAACTTACTTAGACGGATGCTTAGTATACTTTGATTCCACACAAGTTTGACACTTTGATTTATTGCACTCAAAGTTTGGCAAAACTTCTAAGTTAATCAATTTTTGTAATGTTTTATAATTAACATGGCCTAATCGATCATGCCACAAATCGTAAGACTCATGCAAGTAAGAAAAAATTGAACTTTTATTGATTTCAACATTTATTACATTCATTTTGAATAGGCCCTCATTGAGGTAGTCTTTTCCTACATACACTTTTCCTTTACTAAGTACAATTTTTTGGAAACAAATAGACATTTGAATCCATTTTTTTCTAGAAGTGAAACAAAAATCAAGTTCTTCCATAACTCTGGAACATACAAGACATTGTTAAGTGTCAACACTTTGTCGGAAGTCATCTTCAAACACATTTTTTCTGTTCTTTCTACTTTTGCAGTAGAAGAGTTTGCCATGTAGATTTTTTCTTCTACTTGAGCCAGAGCGAACGTCGAAAATAACTCCTTATTAGCACAAACATGGCAGGTGGCACCAAAATCCATCCACCATTTGCGAGGATTTTCCACCAAGTTACATTCAGAAAGCATAGCACACAGATCATTCGTTTCTTTCTTAGACTCAACCAGATTTGCTTGGTCCTTCTTCTTCCCTTTCTTTGGGGCATGATAATACGTAGACTTGTGGCCAATCTTGCCACAGTTGAAGCACCTTCCCTTGAATTTCTTCTTGGGTTGATTGATTTCATTTACAGATTTCTTTTGCTTTTTAGAGTTGTTTTGGCCATTTTCTACAATGTTTGCTCCATTCATTGCAGAATTGCCTCTTGACCTTCTTTTCGCAGCATTATTATCTTCTTCAATGCGTAGTTGTACAATTAAATCTTCAATGGACATCTCCTTACGTTTGTGTTTCAAATAGTTCTTGAAGTCCTTCCACATAGGTGGTAGCTTCTCTATTATTGCTGCTACTTGAAATGTTTCATTTACGATCAAACCTACAACAAAGGTTATGTGAATACTAAGAACATGTTTGAACTGTTCAACAAAGGTATTTGTCAAAATTATACCTTCCGCAATGAGATCATGGATGATAACTTGCAGTTCCTGTACTTGAGAAATAACAGACTTGTTGTCTATTATTTTATACTCCAGGAATCTTGCAATGAAGAACTTTCTAGTTCTGGCATCCTCAGTCTTGTACTTTCGTTCTAGCGCTCCCCATAACTCTTTTGTTGTCTTTGTTCCACTATACACATTATGGAGATTATCTTGGAAACCATTCAAGATGTAGTTCCTGCAAAGGAAATCTAAGTATTTCCAAGCCTCTACAATCACAAATTGCTCTTGTTCAGAGGTTCCCTCGGGCACCTCCGGAGCTTTCTCAAATGTGAACCTTTGAAGACAAAGAGTGGTGAGGTAGAAGAACATTTTCTGCTTCCACCTCTTGAAGTCAATACCTGCGAACTTTCTGAGTTTCTCCGCTGGTGCCATTGTCGGTGGAGCATTCATGCGACTTGTTGTGACAATACTAGTTTCCCCCACAATCGTTGCAGCATCTTGTACTAGACTATCGTTAGTCATTTTCCTGTCACAACAAGACAGTACCTTTAGTATATCGAAATACTTATTAGAAAGTTGCAGCAACTTTAAACACCTCTTGTTTCTAGTTTAACAATGAAGTTTTTATGACTTTCAATCGTCAACCGAGTGATCTTTAACTTGTGGTGAAGATTTTATGTCTTCAAATCACTAGTTAAGTTCAAACGGAGTAGAAATCTTAAAGCTTTAATCTCCAGAAAACAAGCAATACAGATTCAGAAAGATTATTCCTTAAGATTGTTATTTTAAATGTTTCTAGGTACAAGAATCTGTATATATGCAACAACTTCAACACAAGTTCAAGTCTCAGATAAGAACACTTATGAAGGTCTTTGACACCTTCAACACAAGATTATGAATAATCTATCCAAGAAGTATGTTATATTTCAGAAATGAGATAAAATAGAAATGTAAAGCCAAGTCCCCCGACTTCATGTAGTGTTCTTAAGGAATAATTCCCCTCTTTACCCGAGGCTGTGGAATCTTCCTCCCAGGATAAAATGGCTCTCAATCCGAACAATAGCAGTACCTCAAATTATTGGATTCCTCGAACTCACTTAACAGCTTAATGATCGCACAGAGTTTTTGTATAGAAGAAGAGTGTTTTTGTTGTCAAAAATCATGTCATACCTGAGGAATATATCAGGTATTTATAGTCTTTAATGTGTCCTTTCAGAAAGGATGCATTGGTTCAGCAAAAAGGCACCTATTCAGTACAATCGCGTCACTTGCGCCCAGTCTATGCTGGACCTGCGCCTGATCGGCGGTCGCAGGTGACGTTTTGCAAATTCTAGTAGCTTCTGCGCTACATGTGCGCCCACAGGTCGTGTACCTGCACTGTATCTGTGCCCGCAAGTCACCCTACAGTGCAAAACAATGTGCTTTTTACCTCGAAGGATCACATCCCTTCGAGATGCGTTGCGTATGCGTTTGCATGGCGTCCGAAATGCATTTGATTTTTGGATTAAAAATTTCACTTGTAAAACAAGTTTCAAATAAAATTCGTCTAAAAAGATAGATCTCATCAATCGATCCGACGTCGAAACCAAAGCCGAGCGAGCGACGACGGCGCGAGGCACCACCTTGTTCTTACCTCACTATCCATATGGAGTAAGTATTGCTTATTAAAAACACTCAAATGTGGGAAAATTAGTGAACTTTCTCTTAAAAGAGTACACTTTCCATTTTAGTGTCTCTCTTTCCTTCCATTATTTTTCTCTACTTTCCATTCACATATACACCTTGAACCCAACACAATATACTTTCTCCGTTTCGTTTTATTTGATTCATGTATTAAAAATATAGTTATTTTATTTACTTGTCCAATTTATGAAATTAAAATAATTTTAATATTTTTTTTCATTAGTACTAAATAGTTACATGAAGTATAATAGTCAAATTTAGAAGTTAAAAATATAATAAAATTAATTTAATAAAATACATCCCTAATTAAAATTTTATGTAAGGACTGTATCAAGTGAGAGGGACATGTAAAATGAAAATGGGGAGTAGAAACATCCACATGTCTGCTAGAAGGAATTAAACTTTTTAAGGCAGTTTGGTAATTCTAGATATATCCCTCAAATCTCAACAGAAACAAGGGCATTTTAATCTGAACCGCCCAGGTTTACAATTTACTTCATCTTTTAATAGAAATTATAATTTGGATAGAAGTAGATTATGATATTCGAATTTCAAAGGGATTAGGAAGTAGTGCCGCCTTATGTCAAATTTTGTGGCTATTTATATCAATTCATACTTATTCTTATCACAGTAGCAATGTAATTAACTACTCTTTTCTCTAAAACACATGGAGAAGTGGTACATTATTTATGCTTTTGTTGTTGTTTTTTGCTGGGTATTTGCGTAGGAATCATAACTGCCACCACATGCTGCTCCATCGACTTCTTGCATAAAAGTTTTTTCCTATTTTAAGGGTAAAGTTGCAATATCCATAAAATGCTTTAAGAGTCTTCACGCACTTCATGAGGATATAACTTTCCTAAGGAAAGTAAAGAATTATAGCACTCGTCGTCGAGGGATCAATTCTTAGCAACTCATCGCTCTTCACCTACTAATGCTAAGAAATAGGATAGATAATGTAGTTTTTCCCTCTTTTGTTTTTTGGGTCATTTAGCTTAGTTTACATAGATTTCCATTGGCAGTTAAATACTTTCAATTAAATTCTTTAATTAGTTCAATTAGATCTTCATCTTTATTTTACAGTTTAATTACTTTTCTCTCAATGCATATATGTTTACTATATCACCCCTAGACTACTGATAATATTCGCTATGACACAGCCTTTTACTTATTCGTGATATGGTGACATCACCAAAAGAGCACTTACCATGACATTTTTACACTAGTTATCAACCTGCCGCATTCATCAAATTAATTCAAATCAAGCAGAGGCAAGGAAAAACTATTCAGACTTGATAGCTTGAATGTTGGCACAAAGAGAAGTTATCCATGGATTAACAATACAGAAATTAGCAATGTAGAGATTAGTAATACAAGAATTATTTTTTATCAAGTATCTGGTTCATTGTATAAAAAAATAGATATATCATGTATTTTAAAACTCTACAAAATCTTCTTTACAATTATACCCTTAAATTTTTATGCGATTTTCTACTTCATTTAACTAATCAAGTTGCTCACCGTTTGCGCGATCTTATAGAAAAGCTAAAATATGAATAATAATTCTCACTCCACTTAGCTGATCATTTATTTCTTTTAAAAAAAATTGAGTCTATTTAATCAAGAAAAATTTTAAACAACAAATAATTGTCATATTATAGAAATAATTTTTAAAAAATGTAAAATACACTATGTAAGAACATCACGGATTGTTGATAATGTAGTTTTAGATTTTCAAATTATATATTTATTTGACAATAATCTTTTATATTTAAATTAATCCGTCTGTAAATTGAACAAATACAAAATAGCATAAATGTGGTTCACATTCGAAGCTATCAACCAACATAAGGGAGTAAATGATATTTAAGCACTTAATTCACATACGCAAAGTAAAAAGAGGTTGGTAAATTAAATGTAATATAACAACCAAATTTGTAGTGATTAAATTTAAAATGGAACTAAAAGAAAAAATTAATAAAAAGAATTGAGGGGTAGTTGAGTCATTTAATTCTCTTATCCATGTATTATTAAGTCATGGATAAGTAATCCCATGATTTCTTAGGTATAAGCTAATACTCTCTATGGTGTATTAGCTATTCATGTATTAGGTGGGATTAGATTTAAATTGTTCAACCAAATATTGTACATGGCTGAACTAAATTTTAATTCATGAATTATTTTACCAGCGTACCAAACGAGTCCTAAGAGTATGACAAGTCTTTTGACTGGATGTTAATCTTTGACTTCTATGTGAGACGAGCAAGCTAGCTAGGTAAAGTAAGCTATAGCATACAAATACATGGATAGAAAACTTTTGTTCAGCCGCAGAAATAGGGAGCGAAGAAGAAGCCATATAAAACAAAAGAAGCCTATATTTACAAAATACTATAAAACAGGCAAGAAAACTAAACAGCAAGCTCTGCAAATTGCTGAAGGTATAGTAAAAGCAACGGAACCCTTCAATGAATGGTTCCCACATAAAAGATAATAAATGAAGGGATATTTATTTATAAAGCTGAGCTTCCAAAAAATAGCCGGAAGATTCATAATGTGTATTACGTATGTATATTGGCTCGGCTGTAAATATTCTTTGGCAGAGCGGCCAAATGTCCAACTTCCCCAAAAATGAAAATGCAATCAAAACATTTTATCCAATCAAGAAGTGTTAGCTCCGTACCTCAAAGGAGCTTCAGTGTCCACCTAAAATAAAATTCCTTCCAATAACAAATGATATGTTCTTCTGTGGCTCATACCTGTGAGGAGTTTTGACTTGCACATACTTTTCATGGAGCTGTGGAATTGTATTATCTATAAATTAAACTCTGTATATCTTGCATATTGAAGAAGGTCCATTTTCATCTTCTAAACTTTTACATAAATATCCTAGGTTCGACCGGTTGGCAAATCCTGCAAATGTAAGTTACACTGCCTTATGTCACCCCTCCTCTAAGGGAAAAGGAGAACATATAATTCTCTGTTTCTTGAACTGAACTGCATCTATGCATGTTTCCTGCTGAATTCAATTGATCACTGTTGGCCTTCCATTTCCATGACCCGTTTTATATGAAGGGCAGCTCTCACGACATTTCCCCTGGTTATTATTCCCACCTTCATATAGGGACAATTGATCCATTAGCATCTCACAAGGTAGAGAAGTACAGATGCACAAAACTAGATCTCAGAATCTTACCAGCTTTGCATCACTATCTACAACAGGAAGCCGGCGGTACTTTGTTTTCAGCAGAAGTCTGACAAATTACACAAGTACAAATGACACAAACTGTTTGCTGCTTCTTCCTACTATGCAATAGAAACATAAAATTGGCTAAAGGAAGAATGTCGATTAAGCTGAAATCAAGAATAAATGATACTACCTTGCTGCATCCTCAAGATTGGTAGACTCCCGAACTACTAATGGAGCATGTGTCATCAAATCACCAACCACTTTCCCCTTGGTCTTACTAATCAACTTTTGAACCTCATTGAATGTCTGCATTAACAAGTCAAGTTGGATGCATCAGAATTTTAATAGCTTTGTTTGTGGGGTCAGAACCATTTTGGTTTTTGACACATAATTAAGTGCATTTTGATTGCTTCTCCATACAGCAAAGTAAATGTCCTCATGTTGAGAAAGGTAATTAGGTAACATGTGTGTGAGCAAGTATTAGAGTGATGCAGAGGATAACTAACACCAACACTGCCACCTGCGCTAGTTCAGCATGAAAAAAGTAAATGTATTCAACCGTTTCACAAGTTGAATAAAGTAACGTGGAAATAAGAAGTCTACTATTTGATTAGGAAGCAAATTTTGGGACAAGGAATAACAGATGGTTCAACATTGGGTGGAGTATCAGGTTAGAAACATCCATACTGAGTAAGATGAAATCCAAAACCGTATTACTTAACATGAGATGCTAACAAGATACTAAAATCCCTAGCCACCAGATGTTTACAAGATGCCATTGGTTAGCAATTGGGCTGTAGCAGGTTAGGAAAAGCAATCAATAGATTAGCATCTCAACATCCATATCTCAGTTAGCAAGGATGAACTATGACGAGCATCTTTTGTAGTTCAGCAATGTGCTCAAACACTGCCCTGTACAGGCTCACAGAAACTGTCTGTGTTGCCTGTTTTTTGCAGGATGCATTTCCTATGTTCTTTCCTTGATCAAATCAAAGGCTTGTTTTTCAGTAGCTTGTGCAATCAAACTATCACAGAATGTCATTAAGATTTGTGCCATAGTAAACCCTCCAATGCGACTTTCACTTGTTGATTAGTAAATGAAAAGGCCAGTAAATTGTTCAAGTACACGGTTTTCATTTGGCCTTTTTTTCCTCTCTTTGCAATGCCTTTTATCTCTCAAACTGTTACATAATTTCTCTGGAGGCATTCTTTGAGAAGGAAAAATATTGTAACTTGTTATAGATGTGTTACAAGATCAGATTGGAAATTGGATGAATTTGGATATTGTGAAAGTATGGTTTGAATTTGATTAGTAGCCCAAAACTAATTAATCATTAACTAGCATTTCTATTCACGGAGTATAGGAATAAATCTGATAATGACATGTTGCTTAACCAATGAACCCATCCAAATCTATAGCCAGCTTCCAAATTCCCAATAACTCGAGGATGAATTCCTCAAAATGATTGTCCTAGTGGAACAGGAAATTACTAAATACCAACTTGAACACTTGACTGATCTTCACTGATGCTCTTGGTTTGCAGTTGCAAACAATGGCAAAAACAACAAACATTTATATCAATATGTTCATAATAAATATCCGGCTCTCAATGTTGGTTCTATCATTCCTCAAACTGAAATCTTATGTCCTCCCAGCATAACAGATATAGAAGCTAATGATTAGCTCTCACATTTACTCACAGAGAAAAAGAAGGAACAGTTGATCATTATACACTATACTTGTTAATGACTTAAAATCATTCTGATCAGGACTTTTGTACATGTGGAGTTTCCTGGAAGAGTAAACTTTTATACTCTTTCATGATATACGTATTTCGGTGACTTCTAACCCTTGAACTTTATTTTATCGCGCGATTTTTCGATATTTTCGTTGCCTGTAATTTGCGTGGGATTTCCTATCTGTTATTTGGATTTCTAGTAGTTGTTCTTAAAATTTGGATATAGTGTGTGCTTTGAGGGTGTCTTTATTGTCTTGCTGTTTTTGAAACTCTTATGTTGCTTCATATTATTTATCGTACCATCTCCTGTATCTTGACTTGTATGTCTGCTGTAGTATATTCGTGACTTGCACCGTTCCTTATTATTTGTTTGGCTGTCCTTGGTGCCAGGCCATTAGTGTGCTCTATTTTTCTTATTGTTAGTTTTGTTCTTACCTTGGTTTTGTTTTTTCTACCTATTTGAGTTTAGTTTTATTTCTTGATTATTTCTTCTAATTTGTGTGAGCCTTGTATTTCCTGCTGCTGCTTTGTTACTACCATTGTTTATATTTTCTTATATTTTCTTGTAGTAGTGGTTGTGGGCGTTGATGATTGGATAGGGTCATGTCCGAGGGGGTTGGGGCGGGGGGCTATTGTGGGGGCAGGGGGCTGTTGTGGGGGCGGGGGGAAGAGGAAAGGGCGGGGGTGGGAGGGAGGCCAAGGTTTGGCCTCAGGGGCGGTAGAGGAAGACGTGTTGATAGAGTTGGTAGGCTGAGGGTTGGGTCTTGGAATATAGGGACTCTTCAGGGTAAGTCCATAGAGCTTGTGAAGATTCTTAGAAAGAGGAGGATTAATATTGCGTGTGTTCAAGAGACCAAGTGGGTAGGGTCTAAGGCTAGGGATGTGGATGGTTACAAGCTTTGGTACTCTGGGAGCGAGAGGCGTAGGAATGGAGTCGGCATCTTAGTAGATGAAGAGCTTAGAGGTCAGGTAGTAGAGGTAAGGAGGATCAGCGATAGGTTAATGACTATTAAGTTGGTCATTGGGGGGTTTACCCTGAACGTGTGTAGTGCTTATGCGCCGCAAACGGGCTTGGATGGGGAGGAGAAGATGCGGTTTTGGGAGGCTTTGGATGAGGTGGTTAGAGGCGTGCCTAGCTCGGAGAAGATTGTTGTAGCAGGAGATTTCAATAGGCACATCGGGGCGTTACCAGGAGGCTTTGGTGATGTGCATGGTGGTTTTGGTTTTGGGGAAAAAAATGAAGAGGGGGCTACTCTATTGGATTTTGCGAGGTCCTTTGGGCTGGTGGTGGTGAACTCGGGCTTCCCGAAGAAGGACGATCACCTGATCACCTTCCGAAGCGCGATAGCCAAGACCCAGATTGACTTTTTGTTGCTTAGGAAAGGGGATAGGGTGTTGTGTAAGGACTGTAAGGTCATCCCGAGTGAGATTCTTTCGACCCAGCATAGGCTCTTGGTTATGGATTTGGGTATAAAGAAGGATAGGAAGAGAAGGGGCGAGGAGTGTAGACCTAGAAGTGTAGACCTAGAATTAAGTGGGGCGGCTTGACGCCAGTGAATGTATGGGAGATAGGGGAGAAGTTGGTGGGAATGGGGGTGTGGAAGTGTAGGGGGTACGTGGATAGTATGTGGGATAGGGTGGCTAGGTGCATCGGGGAGAATGCTAGTGAGGTATTGGGTGTTTCTAGGGGTCGGGCCGAGCATCATCGGGGGGATTAGTGATGGAATGAAGAGGTTAAGAAGAAAGTGGAGACCAAGAAAGGGGCGTATGCTAAGTTGGTTGAGAGTAAGGACAAAGAAGAGAAGCGGGTAAACAGGAAAGAGTACAAGTTAGCTAGGAAGGAGGCTAAGTTAGCAGTTACGGCGGCTAAGACGGTAGCATTTGAGAGCTTGTATGCGGGGTTACAGGAGAAAAGAGGGGAAACAAAGTTGTTTAGACTCGCTAAGGCTAGGGAGAGGAAGGGTCGTGACCTCGATCAGGTGAAGTGCATTAAGGGAGAGGACGGTACAGTGTTGGTGGAGGACGGCCACATTAAGAATAGATGGCAATCGTATTTTCATAGGCTCTTGAATGACGAAGGGGATAGAGCTATTGGGTTAGGGGAGCTGGAGCACTCAGAGGAGTGTCGGGATTTTAGTTATTGTAGACGTTTTAAGGTAGAGGAGGTTAGAGAGGTTGTTCGCAGGATGCGAAGGGGTAGGGCAACGGGGCCTGATGAGATACCTGTGGATTTTTGGAAGTTTTCTGGCGAGGCTGGTTTAAGGTGGTTAACTGGATTGTTTAACGAAATTTTCAAGACGGCGCAAATGCCCGAGGCTTGGAGGTGGAGTACTATGATCCCTCTTTATAAGAACAAGGGTGACATTCAGAGTTGCAATAACTATAGGGGTATTAAGTTATTGAGTCACTCTATGAAGATTTGGGAGAGAGTGGTCGAGGTGAGGCTGAGACAGATAGTGTCTATTTCGGAGAACCAGTTTGGATTTATGCCTGGCCGCTCGACGACGGAGGCAATTCACCTGGTACGGAGGCTGGTAGAATAGTATAGGAAAAGGAAGAAGGACCTGCACATGGTGTTTATCGACTTGGAGAAGGTATACGACAAAGTCCCCAGGAAGGTGCTTTGGAGATGCTTGGAGGTGAGTGGAGTCTCGGTGGCATATATCAGAGCAATTAAGGACAAGTATGATGGAGCTAAAACTCAGGTGAGGACGGCGGGAGGAGACTCAGAGCATTTCACTGTCTTGACAGGATTGCATCAGGGATCTACTTTTAGTCCTTTTTTGTTTGCTTTGGTGATGGATGTGTTGACGCGGCGTATTCAAGGAGAGGTGCCTTGGTGTATGCTTTTTGCAGATGATGTAGTTTTGATTGATGAGACGCAGGGGGGGTGTGTGTGAATGATAAATTAGAGGTGTGGAGACAAACTCTTGAGTCTAAAGGGTTCAGGTTGAGTAGGAGCAAGACAGAGTATTTGAAATACAAGTTTAATGACGTGAGGCTAGAGAATGAGGTGGTAGTGAAGTTGGAATCACAGGTTGTATGTAAGAGGGATAGTTTCAAGTATCTCGGGTCCGTGATTCAGGGTAACGGTAAGATTGACGAGAATGTCTCGCACCGTATTGGGGCGGAATGGATGAAGTGGAAGCTCGCTTCGGGGGTGTTGTGTGATAAGAAGGTGCCGCCCAAGTTTAAAGGCAAATTCTACAGGGTGGCAGTCCGTCCGGCCATGTTGTATGGAGCGGAGTGTTGGCCAGTTAAGAACTCCCACATTCAAAAAATAAAGGTGGCGAAAATGCGGATGTTGCGTTGGATGTGTGGGCTGACTAGGGGGGATAGAGTTCGGAATGAGACTATCAGGGAGAAGGTTGGTGTGACTCCAATGGAGAATAAGATGCGGGAAGTCCAATTGAGATGGTTCGAACATGTGATGAGGAGGGGCATGGATGCCCCGGTTCGTAGGTGTGAGAGGCTAGCTTTGGATGGTTTTAGGCGGGATAGGGGTAGGCCGAAGAAGTACTGGGAAGAGGTGATTAGGCGGGACATGAAGCAGTTACAGCTCACTGAGGACATGACCCTAAATAGGAAGATCTGGAAGACGCGAACTAGGGCAGAAGGCTAGGGTCAGTTTGGGTAGCTAGTGTAAGGAATTACTAGGTGGGGGTATTATTCTTGTTATGATACCTTCTTTCATGCTTTATTACGAATCTGTTTACTTTTCACTGTTTACTATTACTTGTGGGTGTCGTATTTATGTTATGCCATCTTGTTCCATGCTTTACTATGAATTTGTTTAGTATTTCGTGTCTCGAGCCGGGGGTCTATCGGAAACAGCCTTTCTACTTCTTTAGAGGTAGAGATATGGACTGCGTACATCTTACCCTCCCCAGACCTCACTATGTGGGAATACACTGGGTTTGTTGTTGTTGTTGTCCTGTTTTTAAATACAACCACTACAAATAGTGCAGTAGGTTACATGAAGAGTTGGTGAACGTTGTAAATAAAACAATCATGAGGTTGTCCACGATCTGGTATCAATCACTTCCTCTTGAGTTCCTATACATGGGAAGCCAGATCCTCTTAGGGGACAACTATACCACTTATGATATTTAACCAACTTGCTACATATTAATAACTAAGAATATCAAAGATTTGAGGATAAAAGTTGTTCTCTCCCCAGTTAATTTGTTCTCAGGGTCTTCATAGTTATTAAATGAAGTATCCTCTTATCTGAAAATAACAAGGCTAACATTAATAGCTTTCCATGCAGAAATTAAGATTCTTTGTACCTTCCAATAAGTAGAAATATTTAGTCCGGGGTTTCACACTGACAAAGAAAAACTGTATGTAGGGAACAAGCAAATTAGCTGATCACACAGGCATAAAAGAGATAATCTAGCAATGAAGAAACATATGCTTACTTTCCAGTTGCTGCCCACTTCTGGGAACATGTTTGCATCAGCTCCTCCTGTACCTAAGAGGAAGAGCAAGAGATGCACTTATTCTCCTCTGAAAATAATGCTTTACCAGAAGTACGAGAACTCCCAAATAATGGACAACTTTAGAATCCAACTTAAAACACTATGATCAATCTTCAGATGGATATATATATATATATATATATATATATATATATATATATATAAAATATGTTATAGGTAATCAGTTCCAATTTCCCTTATCGCAGTAAAAAAAGCGAAGAATACAGATGCCGAAAGGTTCCATGTCTTGTTGAAAGGATCCTAATAAAATATGGGCGTAAAATCAATGGATCTTTTCTAAATCCAAACAATATCGAACTTGCATCAAAACTATAAGTCATACCTGATACAGAATCCAGAGCCAATAGATCATAATCAGAAACAAGACCAACCTGCAACAGAAGAGAACTTCAAGCTTCTGAGTGAAATATCTTTGAAATATCATAATACTTGACAAGCATATTATTATGACATATCTTTGGACTTAATATCTGAAGCTAACGTATAGGATTATATCTATATGATACACACAAGCATGAATAGGGGTCTCGGGAGCTAATGAAATAGTGTACTTGTAATATTACTATTTCATATAAATACTATAAAGAAATACTCATAAGCACTCTTAGTTTCATTTTAATGTACTGCCAGCTAAATGTTCTATTAACTATAATTTTCTTAAAATTGTGAGGAGCAACCAAAATACAGGAGTCCAGTACGTACTTGGAATATACCAAAAACTCAGTCTCTAGAAAGTAAAATCACTAGTGAGAGATAAAGAAGATGCTCCTATTCATGTGCCATCAAATAACTTAGAAATCAACCATGAAGAATAAAAGTGTACAAAATTCTATTGCTAGGAGAATATTACTGCTTTATACTTCACATGTTTGTTGACAAATAACAACAACATACCCACTATATTCCCACATAATGGGGTCTGAGGAGGGTAAGTGTTCGCAGTCCATACCACTACCTCAGAGGTGAGATAGAAAGAGGTTGTTTCCTATAGACCCCCGGCTTAAAAAAAAAATCTAAAGTGAGGATAGCATATATGAAATTTCAGAAAATGAAACAGATAATGAAATAGATAGTGAAATAGATGAATCAAATGACTGAAGAAGATATAAAAATAATAACAAAGGAAGAATATTTAAATGATAAGGAACAGACCAAAAAATAATATTTGACAGCAACATATTTGATGAAATAAAAGAAAAAGAATTAGACTTAAGTGTAGAAAAAATATTTAAAATACCAACAATAAGAAATCTATTTACTAAGAAAAAAGAAGAATATTATGTAGTAAGCCAAAAGGAACATGTAATAGACTGTAGATATGCAAAAGGTAAAGCTAGTATACCACTAGTAACAAAAAGAATAATTAATAAAGAGATAAACGATATAAAAAGTAGAGACCCAAT